>NC_085859.1:48648957-48651457 GCF_034702125.1 Engraulis encrasicolus | reverse complement strand
GGCTCCTCCAAAATTTCTGCCAGACCTGGCCCTGGCAGTGAACAACAAAAAAACCAAAATATGATATTTCAGAAAGGTTCCAAATACCATGGAAAACAAAATACATTTACTTTAGGACCACAAACAATCGAACATGTCACAGACTACACATACTTAGGCCTCAGAATCAATTACAATGGAAGTTTCAATAAGGCAGTGAATGAACTGAAAGACAAGGCACGCAGGGCTCTATATGCCATAAAAAGACAAGTACCCTTTGAAATTCCAATCCAAATCTGGCTCAAAATATTCTCATCGGTGATAGAACCAATAGCCCTTATATGGCAGTGAAGTGTGGGGTCCACTCACAAATCAGGAATTTGATAAATGGGAAAAGCATCCAATTGAGACCCTGCATGTGGAATTCTGCAAAACCATCCTAAAAGTCCACCGACACACAACAAATAATGCATGCAGGGCAGAACTAGGCCGATACCCTCTTATTATCAACATTCAGAAAAGATCAATTAAATTCTGGAAGCACCTCAAATTAAGTGACCCACACTCTTTATGTCACAAAGCCTTGCAAAACCAAGAGCTGAGCAAAATCACCACCCCACATACCAACCAGGTCCACTGCTATCCCTTCCCACTAACACCTCCACACACTCTACAGACCTGCAAGACCAGATCCAAATTACACAACACACTCCACTAAAACCAAATTTTCTTATACTTGAAAAATAACTATTATCAATATTGGCAATTGAAAACCAAAACACAAAGCAAGATGCAATGTTATTTGTCCCTAAAACAGAGAGTATGCACTTGCAAACTATCTAACTGAAATCAAAGACCCTATCTTCAGAAAAATATTGACGAAATACAGACTCAGTGAACACCGCCTGGCCATTGAAACCGGCCGACATAAAAAAGACTGGCTCCCCAGAGAAGAACGTTTTTGCAGACAATGCACTGACAATGTTGTTGAAACCGAGCTCCACTTCCTAACCGAATGCAACAAATTTAAAAATATCCGTATATCTTCTTCCACAAATTCGAGCAGAAACACCCAAATTTCACTTCCCCCAACTTCCCTCCCAACCCAGAACAAACTCCCATTTATCATGGGTGAACAAGAACGGAGTTGTTTTCTTGTCAGCCCAATACATTTTCACATGCCACCAGCAGAGGACAATGAGTGATATACCTACATACTGTATATTATAATGTATTCTTTAAATACCTTATGTGTTATGTGCTGGAATACTCACTGAAAACACACCCAAAGACTGTGGATGGACATACGCGTGCACCCACGCATGCACATGGAAACACAGACAAACACACACAAACAAACTGAGACATGCGTGCACACACACACACACACTCTACATGCACACACAGACACAGACACAGACACAGACACAGACACAGACACAGACACACACACACAGACACAGACATGAACACACACACACACACACACACACACACACACACACACACACACACACACACACACACACACACACACACACACACACACACAGACAACGCACACACACACACACATACACACACGGTACAATTTTATTATGTCTTACTGTTCCTCTTATTGTTGTCTTATATATGTTATGTACCATGCTTTGCAATACAAAGTTTCTTTTGTCATGCCAAATAAAGCACTTTTGAATTGAATGGAATTGAATTGAGAGAGAGAAAGAGAGAGAGAGAGAGAGAGAGAGAGAGAGAGAGAGAGAGAGAAAGAGAGAGAGAGAGAGAGATAGTGCGTGCGTGCGTGCGTGCTTGCATGCATGTGCGCGTGCACGTGTATGTGTGCATGTGTGTGTGTGTGAGACGGGGCATGATGGGTGCGGGTGTGTGTGGGGCTGAGTGATGGGGGTGCCTGCGATCCTCCTCCAGCAGCATGGAGCAGATAGCTGCCGCTGTGGGTCATATTCTGGCATAGCCACAAGAATGCATCAGCAGAGATAACACTGTGTTCTCATAATGGCGGCAGTACAGTATACAGCTCTGGGTATAGGACTCCCCTCAGGCTGGGGTGTTGCTGT
This sequence comes from Engraulis encrasicolus, assembly GCF_034702125.1. NCBI lineage: Eukaryota > Metazoa > Chordata > Actinopteri > Clupeiformes > Engraulidae > Engraulis > Engraulis encrasicolus. The sequence goes on along the minus strand of NC_085859.1, from coordinate 48,649,403 downwards.
TGGGAGAGGAGGGACTAGAGGTGGTGGTGGTGGTGGTGGTGGATGCGGTGGAAGAAGTTGCACTTACTACATACCAATTACTGCCTTGCCAGATGAGACACCAGCTATGTGCTTTTGTCAAATTGCAGCCTATATACAGTACATGCATGAAGTGGTCTTCAAATACGTGGGCTAATTGGCCACGAACACGGTGTCCATTGTGTTGAAACAATTGGGAAAGGCCCGACACTTCCCAGCATCCCTTTTGACAATTCCTCTTTAAAAAAAAAAAAAAAGAGATGATAACTGATAGATGACAGCTTTTTGTCTTCCTTTCGTTCTTCACCCCTTCCCATGATAGGAGAAAATGAGAATGAAAAAAAATAAAATACTTGTCACCCACAATCCACTTTTGTCCCCAGAGGCACAGCATTTAGTGCTGAAACCTCTCCAACATTCCTGTGTAC
>NC_085859.1:48636457-48643957 GCF_034702125.1 Engraulis encrasicolus | reverse complement strand
TCCTCCACGCTTTATCAGACACTTAATTCATCACACGTCTCTATCTGCCGTCACCCAGGGCACTAATAAAACAGCAAATGGCCTCGGCGAGCGGGGCCTGTCCACTGTCACTTTTCCTGGGGGCAGCCAGGCGTTATAGCCAGGGCCTATATAGGAGGAGGAGGAGGAGGAGGAGGAGGAGGAGGAGGAGGAACAAGAGGAGAATAACACAGTCCCTTTGGAATGTGTAAGGGAAATTGAAAAGTACAGTTGCACATGGAAGATGGGATGGGAGGAAATTGAATGGTGGGGGGAAAATACAAAAAATGAAATGCAGACAGATCCTTCTCCAGACATTCAGACAGAGGCCCCTGCTCTAAATCCAAACGGAGTTTTCATTAGCTGGTATACCTTTGGCGCACAAGGAAAAAAATAGGTTATGAATTGCAGCTGGCCAGTCCTGCCTCCAGGCAACTAAGAGTCAAGACAGGGCCATAACTTATTCAATTATAGCCGTTACTTACAGCTGTGACAGGTTTATAAATGCCAATTCAGCAGCAATAAACCTTTATACCAAGTTCAAACAAAGAACATACTGATAGACACACATATATATTTTTTGAAGGATACAAAATTCAAACTCCTCAAACTAAGAAATGACCATACCAGTATAACAGCGTCATGAAACCAACCCTTTCCACTGTTCCAGAACGTGTGCTAATGAGTTGTAGCTCATTTCATTTTGGAAAGTATATTGCTCATTTGGAGAGTACAGTGCTTTTAAGTTCACATGACTAAAACCTCAAAATGAAACAAAGTTCTGTTGAACATAACGACGGGTACACAGGCTGGTGTTTAGTCTTTACTGATCTCTGCCGTCTACAGAGTTCTTACAAGGGCTGAGGAATGCCACCATTGATGTTTTGCCTTGGATGTCTCTCAGAGGGTAGTCAACAAGCAAGTCGTGACATCTTCCCCCCAGCTACCATTATCTTTATCTCACAAAAGGGAAGATGGCTTCTGCTGTGTCAGTGTTTTGTGCAACATGACAGTAGCACCACAGTAAGTGCAGAATGATGAACAAAAAATAGCGTTCCAGTTGCTTCTGTAAAAGCTCACTGGTTTACGCTGAGTTCGCCAACCCATAGGAAATAAACAGTTTGGCCCGTTGGAGCTGTATGGCCGAGACAGGGCTGATAAGGTCACCTCTGATTCTTATCGGTATACTACGTACAGCAGCCCGCGCTCCCGCACACCAGGTAAATAAACAATGGACACGCAAAGCATTATGGGTGGGATTGTGGCCCAGTGAAAAACACTCCTATTCACCTCGTGCCTGTGATCTTCTGGCTTTTCAAAGTCAGTGTCAGTTTTATTGTCGATTTCTTTACATGCACTGGTCATAGGAAGGAATCGAAATTCTCACTATTCGAGAAGACATAGGGCCTAGGTAAACATAACAGACAGCATTGACATTAGCGTGCAGGACAGGACAACAGGACAGTGTATAGCAGGGGTAGGGAACCTATGTTTTGAGGGCCGTTTCCGGCCCTTGAGGCCGTTTTATGGGGGCCGATATAATTTTAATGTTATGTAGGTTCACATGAAATGTGACCAATTTTGTAAAGGAATCTTACAAATTACATTTGCAATACAGTTACGTTATATTCAGGGGACCTAGAGAAGGTGGGGTCTGTCTGCCTTCAATATAGGCCTAAAATGCAGGGGGAAATCCTGGTTTGTGTTCATAGTCCGGCCCTTGGAGGAATTTGAAGTAGGCCCCGCGAATGAAAAAGGTTCCCCACCCCGGCTGTGGAAATAGCGGCCAAAGGGTCAGATTCAGCCAGGGCATGGCAAACAATTGGCCCACCATGAGGTTGGGAAAAATGAAAACATACAGTATATGTGTGTTATCTGTGGCCATACAATCGGGCGATTTATTTGGCCCTTAGCCTCATCTGTGCTACATAATGTTACCCTTGGAGGGGGAAATAATTAGAGACCACTGAGGTAAGGAAATAAAGCTAAAACAAGAAAAACATACTGCGCACTTCAGTCAAGTAGATCAAGCATTATAGGAAGCAGCAATTTAATGGCAAACTGGAGTAAGCATGCAAGTGAGACACCATCTTCTGACTGTCTGGGGTGTCTGGGACTGTTTGTCTGTCTGGCTGCTTAGGCCTCAGTGTCTGCGTGGCCCATGTGTGTGGACTCCCTCACTCCTCCGAGATGTGAGAGATGCTGCAGGATTGCTAAGCTTCAGACCCCGGAGCCTGGAGAGTGTCTCAGCAGTGGCGGGGGGAGAGCATTTGTCTGCTGGGTGAGCAACAACACTGACAAGCACCAGGGAGGAGCCGGAGAAAGAAGAATAGTGAGAAAGGAGAGAGAGAGAGACAGAGAGAGAGAGAGAGAGAGAGAGAGAGAGAGAGAGAGAGAGAGAGAGAGAGAGAGAGACATACAGCAGAATGGGTACGAGACAAGAGGGTGAGTGAAAGAGTGATAAGACATAAAGGGAAAAAAAAGAGTAAGGCGATCACAAGAGACAGAGATATGGAGAGATTTTGACACTTCAACAGACAACTGCGTATTTGAGCAAGAGGATACAGGGTGAGAAAAAGACACCAACAGACAATCAGAGGCGTACAGTAGAATGAAAAGACATGAAGAAAAAAGGAGTAAGAAGAACACAAAAAACAGCGATAGAGAGGGACAGACAGACAGAGATAGAGATAGATTTTGACACTTGAAGAGACAAAGCTAGCTGCATATTGAGCAAGAGGAATGCTCCAGTGCCTTGGCTCAAGAGGGCACATGCATCTTATAATATGAGGGAAGAGCATAGCAGCACATCCATGCTGGGCCCTCATAAACTCAGCATATACCCTCATACCCTTCACATGAAAGGACGAAAAAAAGAAGTGGGAGAAAAAAAAAGAGAGAAAACTTCTCTGGAAGAATGCAATCCAAACTTTGAAGTTTATCAAAGCTGTGTGTAGAAAAAGCCCCTGGCAAATGACCAGTTGTTTTTTTCTTTCGGACCATGTAATGCAACACAGGCCTTTTCTGTGCTTTCCATAATATGCAAAGAACTCAAGTTCCTGAACATGATTCACACACACACACACACACACACACACACACACACACACACACACACACACACACACACACACACACACACACACACACACACACACACACACACACACACACACACACACACACACACACACACACAGGATAAGGACAATTTAGAAAGAGTGTGTACAGACAGAAAGAGAGACAGAAGATAAGGGAAAAAAACAGACCCACAAACCCTAAAGCTGTTTAGGTTATCTTTACCCTCGAGTTGAGTGTGTGCATATTTTTTCAGATACAACGCCAATTCACTTTAATGCTAATCATGAACATCTCACACTACTAATATGTGTACCACATATGAACATTGCTTGAGTAAAGAAAGAATGCTTTAAGGAGGGGGGAGGAATGAGGTAATTATATTGTCGTAATTAGAAACTGCCAATCCAATAAATCATTTCCCCCCATTCGTGATCCGTTTTTGCAACGCTGTACTTAACAGACGAAAAGCCGACGCTTAACGTGCAATTAAAACCAAAACGCACTGATAAAGATTTAGGGCGGTGATAAGCAGAGATGAAAATCACACGCGCTCACGGTGGCACATCCAAGAACCCTGAAGCAACGGAAAGCTTGCGGTCGACGAGGGAGAAAAACGTCCATAAACACAGGCCCCTGGTTTTCCCTTCAGCTGGGAGGAGGCCGTTGTCGGCCTGATGGGTGTATAAATCTCGCCGAGGCTAGCCGCACCAATTGTGGGACTGACGAGGCTGCACTCTCTGCGCAAACATTTTCACTCAGGGGTCCCTGCTTCTGCAGCTCACTGTGGCTGGGCCTGTCTACCATCTCTCACTCTCTTACTCTATCTCTCTCTTGCTCTCTATCCATCTCTGCCGTAAACTCTCTCTCTCTCTCTCTCTCTCTCTCTCTCTCTCTCTGGCAGTCTCTGTGTCTCTTTCTCTCCAGAGATAGCGCTGGAACGCCAACAGACAGACACTCCGCCGAGGCCTCAGACCATTTCCTGTCTCTCTCTCTTTCTCTCCTCTTCTCACTCTATCTCTCTGCATCCTGTATGTAAATTGTGCTCTCTCTCTCTCTCTCTCTGTCTCTCTGTCTCACTCTCTCTCTCTCTCTCTCTCTCTCTCTCTCCCTCTCTCTCTCTTTCTTTCTCTCTCTCTGTCCATCTATGTATCTTTTTGTGCATCCTGTATAAATTGGACGAGGATGCTCTTTGTCGTCCTGTCCTGTCCTGTCTCTCTATCGCTTCCTGGCCCAGGGCCCGCTTAATGGCCATCCCTGCACTGCACCGTCTGCCTCTGAGCTCCTCTCTCAAGTCACAGCCTCTGAATCATACAAGATTCTCAGTGCCTCACAGCTGTTTCTAGTTTCTCCTTCTCATTCTCTGTATGTCTCTGTGCTCTCTCAATTTCTCTCCCCCTCCCCCCTCTCTCTCTCAATTTCTCTCGCTCTCTCTTTTCCTTCTTACTCTGCTCTTCTCCATTAGTCTCTCTCTTTCTGTCTCTGTCTCTGTCTCTCTCTGTCTCTGTCTCTCTCTCTCTCTCTCTCTCTCTGTCTCTGTCTCTGTCTCTGTCTCTCTCTCTCTCTCTCTCTCTCTCTCTCTCTCTCTCTCTCTCTCTCTCTCCTTTCTTGCTCTGATCGTCTCCATAGCCTCTCTGGAGAGGAGTCGGGGGTCAGTAATGCTAATAATCTTCAGAGGAGTATGCATCTCATGGAGCTGCAGACCACAGAGCTAAAGCAAACAGGATTGTGGTTTATGGGCTGGTATTTAAGGCAGCCCATCAAATTTTGTGGTGGCCAACATAAACTGGCAAGGATAAACCACCTCGTATAATATTCATTTATGTGTGATTCTTCAATTTTTAACAGTTGGTTATAGATAATCCGGCCACTAATGTATTCTGCCAAGATGTCACACAAACAAAATCGCATTATGGCAAGATTGGAGTGTCGATGTGTCCTCGTCTCTTGTGAACTTGAACGTTTGCTGGCGGCGTTGTTTTCTCAGACATCACCAATTTGCTTGAAAAACAATTTGAGGAAAGGCAGAGAGAGAGAGAGGAACATTTCTAAATCTTCTCACAACAAGACCCTGTGCTCATTCCTCTCCTTTTTTTTCCACTGATGACAGAACTTTGGCATTCTCCCTGCCTCAGTCCAAAATACACTAACACGTACAACACAGCACACATTAGACTTTCAGCTTCGTCACATGAAATTGGAATTGGCCGTTTTGGGGGGGGAATGATTGAGAGGCTGCAGGTGTTTGGTGTCGTGTCAGTTCAAAGCGTGGGCTTGCAGTACCAGGCATGTTTACTAACACTGGCTGTAATATCATGCTCTCAGTGCATCTCGGCATGACACAGAGACGCCCCAGGGACTGTGATGAATATCCGCGCGCGGGGCCTTTGCTAGTGAATACCGCAGGGCCCTGCATGCGAGGGCCCGATATCATCTTGCTCAAGACCCCATTATCTCGTCCATTTATCACCGCGTGTTTAGGAATTTACACAGCGCATGCTTGATTTGTGGCCCGCAAGCAACGAGCTACGTCCAATGAAACGTCCTCCCTCTTGTGACGTCACCAGAGTTTTGATTCCAGGAATGAGAGAGAGAGAGCGAGAGAGAGAGACAGAGAGAGAGAGAGAGAGAGAGAGAAGGAAAAAATCTAGGAAGAGAGAAAGAGTCTTGGGGGAGTTATGGTCCCAGCAGGTGCATAGAACACACTAGCTGTACTAATGGAAAAGGGGAGTGTAAAAGAGAGGGAGAGAGACAGAGAAAAAAACAGAGACGAGAGAGAGAAAGAGAGAGAGAGAAAAAAGAGGAGGAAGAAGAAGAAAACCAGTGTCGGTGTTAATACATATCACTGGGGAGATTTGAGAGACGTGCCAGCGGTGGGATCACCTTTGGCCTTTTGTCCTCAGTTCACACGCTGGGACTTTTCTGGAGCCGTGGGGCTGGTGCTTAACAAGCTTTCTCAGGAGGAGTCGGAGCGCTAGCCGTGTAGGAGAGAGAGACTCTGAGTTATGGGCCCGGGGGTCAGAGACAAACCCTCCTCTTGGCAGTAACCCCTGAGCCGCCCCGAACGCCGCTCCGCTGTAGCCTATACGCCGCGCGCCAACTCCTTAGCAATACTTAACAGAATCTGGCTTTGTTTCGCGATAAAAGTTCTCCACCAGCGGTTTGTGTGCACCAAACAAGGATAGAGGAAGCAGAACACTAGCTACACTGATGCTAATGCTAGTGTTAATAATGTCCCTTCAAAAATGGCCTGGATAACCCTTAAAATAACACTCGGATCAACATAACCTTTGACAAATGCCTGTGATAACGTTCATATAGCGGTTAGCGTGGAATCTAAACCATACAAAACACGTTTATCTGCTGCTGCTAAGCGAATGCTAACACCACATGGGTTGTTTATTTACTGTTGGTTGAAGATGGGGAGGCGGGGGTTGTGTGTGTGTGTGTGTGTGTGTGTGTGTGTGTGTGTGTGTGTGTGTGTGTGTGTGTGTGTGTGTGTGTGTGTGTGTGTGTGTGTGTGTGTGTGTGTGTGTGTGTGTGTGTGTGTGTGTGTTTATGGGGGGTCATGGTGCATTAGAGCTGTTAGTGTTTCTCTGATGACATAATGGTTTGAGGATGCTGCACGGCACACGGTCCCTCAGTGTGTTTGACGGAACAGCTGGCCATGTCTGCCACAGAAACAAACAGAACGCGAGCTCTCTGAGCCTCCAAATGTTAACAATAATAAACCATGAGAACGGAGCATGCAGACCACAGCTACTCTGTTACACACAGGCATGGTGTGTGTGTGTGTGTGTGTGTGTGTGTGTGTGTGTGTGTGTGTGTGTGTGTGTGTGTGTGTGTGTGTGTGTGTGTGTGTGTGTGTGTGTGTGTGTGTGTTTATGGGGAAGTGGTGGGCTGTTCACGGACCCTCCTCCAGAAGGGGATATGAGTGTTTTATTTTTTTATATTGTTTCATTTCTCATTTTAGTTTTGGAAACCAAATAAACCTGTGCTTTTATATGGTTTATACACACACTCGGGATAGGTTGTGTTCAGTGTTATACGCAACAAAATGGTGTTACAAATGGGGAAAATAGGTGATATAGATGGAGTAATATTTCAAAAAGTGTGACTGACTTTCCACCATATTTTTTTTACCTTGTATGTTAACTACAACGATCATAACTTTATGACTGAAAGTATACATAGTGGTATAAAAGAGCCATTCATCAACACACAGAATGATTTTGCCAAGAAAGCCAAATGCAAATGTTGATGTAATATCAGACTGCTTGGGTAATTGCTATGATGCTGGTGCTCGCCCTAAATAAGCACGCAAATTCGACCACCTCTAAATGTAAAAATGTGTTATTTCACGTGTTATTAAAAAAACGCATACCCAAATACCACATAACACCT
>NC_085859.1:48581457-48626457 GCF_034702125.1 Engraulis encrasicolus | reverse complement strand
GATCATCATGATGTTAAAGGTCGCAGAATTTTGTAAGTTCAATGTGGATTAAAATAAAGGTTGAATTATGCAGCATTTAACTGGTTTTGCTTGAAAAGCAAATGTGAAAAAGCATATATATAGTACATGCATGTACACATGGAAAAATGCAAAATAAACTCTCTCCCTCTCTCTCGCGCTCATGCACGTACACATGCACACATGCACGCAAACACACACATTCTCCTGTCATACACTGAGGTGCAGTATAAAATCAAATGTAATGTCTTGCTCCCCCTCTCCCTCTTTCTGACACACACACACACACACACACACACACACACACACACACACACACACACACACACACACACACACACACACACACACACACACACACACACACACACACACACACACACACACACACAGGCGCGCGCGCGCGCGCGTCTTGCCATTTCCAGGATGATAATGAAATAGCCTGGGAAAAGGACCCCTCGAGGTTTTTGCACAGCAGCCAGCACAATGGCACTCCACTCTTGGCATTACATTCATTGCTTACTACGCGAGAGCCCATTTTGTGTTGCCTTTACAGAGCCACTTAAAACTCATGCAGCAATTGAAGAACATATTTATAACCTCCGACTTTTTCTTTCTTTTTTTAGTTTTCTCTCTTTCTCTTTCCATCTTGGTCTTTTCATCTCTCTCCTTAACTCTCTCGCTCTTTCTCTTTCTCTTTCTCTTTCTCTTTCTTTCTCTCTCTCTCTCTCTCTCTCTCTCTCTCTCTCTCTCTCTCTCTCTCTCTCTCTCTCTCTCTCTCTCTCTCTCTCTCTTCAACACTGTACCAAGCTGCCTTTTCAGAGCCACTAGTGCTCTGTGGGCACCCCCTTGTTCCACCGATGAAGGAGAAAAAAAAACAACAACAACATAAAGGAGGAAATGAATGTGTGAAGGATGAATACTCCCAAGACAACAACTGGGGGCAATTTGGCCCATGGCCCTTGGGGTCAGCTTAATAGAGTGACACCCCCGGCCTCCTATTGAGGAGATGGGAGACTATTAACTCTTAACAACTCCCCAAGTTTTGACTCGGAGGTTGTGGGGGTGGGGGAGTTGAGCATGGGGAGCTGTTCATTATTTATTTCCTCATAGCATTTCTTCTTTCTTCCTCTTTTTCTTTTTTTTTTGCTTGCTCGTCCATCCCATTCACTGAGATCGTAGTGGCTGTTGCAGTGGGACTTTTTTTGTTCCATTGAATTGAAGTTTATTTTCCTCACTCTACTCTCCCTCTTCTCTACCCCCCGCCTCCCCAACCACTCTTTGTCAATCATACGAAAGAGCATTGTTCATGAGCACACAGTTGTTCTCATTCACTTGACATTAACTTCCACAGAGACATCTGGCCATAAAAAACAGCCTTTTTTAACTTTTTGGTTTAGGACAAAAGGTTAACGGATGGGCCCAAAAGGTACAGGGGCAACTGTGGAGGGTTTTTTTTTTTTTTTACCAAGCAAAGATAATCAAATATGGATAGGGGCAGAAGAGAACACATCCTTTTTTAGGTGAAACTCGACACTGGGTTCTGAGCTCATCGTTTTTCATCCTAGCAATAAAACGCTGAGCTTGGAGCCATGTTGAGTCTGTGTTGTTTACGACAGCGCAGCCTGCATCGGATTCCTCTCTCCTCTGATACCCATAAACGAAGCCAGTGGACTCAAGCATAGACGTAGAACATCCTGACAGTTTATTTCGGCCAGTTTGAGTCAGACATGGCCGGCACTAAAAACCAGGATGTGCTTCTAAAGAACAGACAGGGTACAGTACCAGAGGAATTATGACCGTTGACACCAAGAATTATAACTGCAAAGACCCATGATTTTTAAACAATATTAACGTTATCATGACCTCAACAACTTCTACATAGGGCATCTGATATATTCTTGAATTCTGATTCGCTGGAAGTATTTTGCAGTTTGGAAAGTGTCTTTGTTTCCTATTTCTACGTTAATCACAGTCATTAATGCTATGTTTCAAAAAAGATAAAGTTATCGTTGAGGTCATTCCTTGGTGCTGTGAACAGACCATCATAATGAAAAACCCAATGTCTGACACAGTGAACTGTGAGGGAACTGAGAGGTCATGGAAGTGGCACATTTTAGATGGTCTTCTCCTCTAAGTTCAATAAATATCAGTCAACTGCAGTCATAAATATTCACATTAGGCTATACTCAAAGCAGTGGTTCGGGTGTGAGAGATTGTTTAAAAGAGAAAAATAGAGAGTGACACGTAGCTAAATGATACTTCATCCATTTGAGTTTCATCAATGTTTGCACGATGGGCCCACTTGTGGATGTTTGAATGCATCTTTAAACAGAGCTTCACAAATGTCAGTCCCGATTTACTTTGCCGTATTGTTGAGTCTCCCGGGGAAATGCAAAATATGGAAGGGGGAGGGGGGCGGCCGGGGGCTGAGTTATCAATAAGAAATGAGAGGGGCATGTTTCTTTAAGACAAGACCATAAATCGTGCTGGTCGCCTCCTTCTTTTGCGAAGCGGTCCGACACAGACTGAGTTTCCCTTCTGGGTCAACGGAGCCATTGAAGTTTTAATGGTCTGCCACGGCCGATTACACCACACAGCTGTCCTGGCACCGTGGAAATTAAGTTATGCCCCGTGTCAGCAAGTTTTGTGTTTTTCCTCTTCTTTCCCTTTCTCTCTCTCTCTCTCTCCCTCTTGCGTTCTTTCTCTTTCCCTCTCTTTTCATGCCCTCTCTTCGCTTATTGCCAGCGGTCCCTTTCTCCTCCCCCCTAGAGAGGAGTGTTGAGGGGGGTAGCAGTAGAGGTTGAGTGTGGTGTTTGTGTGTGTGTGTGTGTGTGTGTGTGTGTGTGGAGGGGGGCTCTTATATTCTCCCTGTTGGTAAATAGAACTAATGGCCAAGAGCCGTTTCACCAATGTGGCTTTGTCCCTTCGTCATGGAGAACTCCTTCAGTTAGGCTGCGTTAGCACAGCCACCACCCTGCACCCCCACCCCCACCCCATCCTCACCCATGCTAAATGCACACACACACACACACACACACACGCACGCACGCACGCACACACGCACGCACACACACACACACACACACACACAGTCACACACACAGTCACACACATATGCACAAATGAGCAAACCACATACCACTTCATAGTTTTTAAAACCCTATCGCTTTCTCAAGAAAGCCACGACTTCCTCTGAGACCAGATCTCAGATGGCATTCCCTCCTCGCACACTTTTACTTCTCACACCCCCTGAGTTACACTACACCGCACCGCACCTCACCGCACCACGCCACACCACACCACACCACACCACACCACACCACACCACACCATATCATACCCCAAACTTTTGCTTTACTCCTGGGCAGGGCCGCTGACAGCTTTTGCTGGACCCAGGACAAAACACCCCCTTCCACCCTATTGGAGTGTTTTGGGGCTCCTGAAGTGTATCTCTCTGGCCTCTTCTCTTCTCTCTTCTCTTCTCTTCTCTTCTCTTCTCTTCTCTTCTCTTCTCTTCTCTTCTCTTCTCTTCTCTTCTCTTCTCTTCTCTTCTCTTCTGCTCATGTCTCTCTTCGTTCACTCTCCTCTCCAGCATTCCAGTGCAGGCCCAGGCTGTTTTGTGCTTGTCTCTGGAAAGGTTTGTTTGTCTGCCCTGTGGTCTGTGGCAGGGAGGATGCTTTCAAACCCTTACTGAGGGGGGATACTATGAGACGGGTCGGTGACAGTGGAGGGAAGTGGTGCTGTAGAGTAGAGTAGAGTAGAGTAGAGTAGAGTAGAGTAGAGTAGTAGAGTAGAGTAGAGTAGAGTAGAGTGTTATTGTGTATGGATTTACACAGTAAAGTGTCAAGCAGCATAGATAGATCCACAGTACACAATACACAAGGTATCATAGCATATAAAACATATAACACGCGTAAGGCTCTTTTCCACTGCCGGTTTTCTAGTAGGCCTAAAGCTCGACATAGCACAACTCGGCATGACACAGCTCAATCAAAAAGCAAAAAGTGGCGGCCAAGTCGCACTGTGTCGAGCTCTAAGGCTACCAGAAAACCGACAGTGGAAAAGAGCCTATAGGGGCTACATACATTCACAGCAACAGTGAGGCCTGCTACGCTAGTAAAAGTAAAAGCCGAGCACAGCCCCCGACTCACTCACTCACTGCAGACCTTGAACCTTTTCACATGCCTGCACACATATGTTAGCTAGGGGTCATGCAGGGTGAGGGTGAAGTGAAGTGACTGGTTCAATTAAAGTCAGAGCCTGTTTGGGCACTTTGCCTCATTATGGAATTGAATCCCTACCACATCATTCAGCCTCAAATTGCTTACTGACACTTGACAGTGATGGCGAGTGATATTCAATGGCACGCACATTATTACTCTGACAGAAATGCTGCGGCGGCCTGCTATATTTTTTTCCTCAATTAAAAATGGCTCATCACTGAGGCAATCATTCATCCATCCATGGGTAGGCCATCGGAAGACTTATTGAGACTCAGGCCCATGTTTTTCCACCACATCCGTCCACTTTATCAGTGGGCACTGTGAGCTATTCTCGCACCTTTAGCGCCTTGAGCCTCGCTGGTCAACAACCTCATAGCTAAACTCTCTGGTGCTTTAACCCTCAAGCTTTTGCCTTGTCACATGAATTATATGGGTGCTGTTTTACGGAGAATGGCTTTTTTTTTTTTTTTTTAAAGACACCCCTCCGAGATCACCTCATTATTCTGGCCTCTCTCCCGCCTGGCCCGAGCGGCCAGGCTCTCTCTCTCTTCCTTCACAAGCAATTGTTCCCACCGCTGGGCCACGATGGCGACTTGAAGAGGGGGGAAAGAAAAGCCACTCTCCCCCTCCCCCGCGTTATGCCGATTACTGGAGTATTGTGGAAATAACTAGCCCCTGGGAGAGTATTGTGTTCAGCCGCCCCAAGTAACTTTCTTCAATGACTGTTTTGGATTCCTTAAAAAAAAAAAAACGCCAGCGCTGCATTGTTGACTTTCCCCCCCCTAAAATGGTTATGGTGTGTTTCTGGTTTGCTTTAAATGTGTTCACTAATCAAATAAGGAACACATACTACACCTACAACTATGAAAATAGAAAAAGTATTGATTCATCATACTTTTTTATTCTACTTTTTTCCCTTCCTCACTGTCTTTGCCCAACAGCTGAAGGTGGAAGAGTTTCTCCTCTGATTGCAGAAGTCTATCTAACACAGGAACCAACCCACCGGCCAACCTTTGAGTTGTTGGCATGATACTCTACCTGACTTTTTCCAGAAAATGTTGTTTTTTTTTGTTCCAGTAAATGCTATTGTCTGTAAGCTTCTCCCATGCCAATGAAACAGTTGGAACTAATCATCTCGACATATTTGAGCTATTTTCAGTGTTGCCGTGGGATACAATTAGATCTCAACGTGCAAATATAGTCAAAGCTTCAAAGAAATCATTTTTTTTGCTCACTTTTTATTTTGGTGAAATATCTTGTGTAAGCTTTTGACAGGGTTGGACTCGAGTTCTCTGAGACACAAGCCTGGCAAGACAGACTAAATGTGAGATTAAATGTGAAAATTTAGTCTGGCCCCGATCAATGACACATCGGAAGACTGTTGATGGGAACAACCCAATGTTTTTCAATCCTTGTCTGTGCCTATAGGCCAACACTCTGACCAAAACCAAGCCCATTGCATCCAAATATTCAAAACAAATCTCCCGCGTTGTGATTGGTCTGCCAGTTTCAGGGCCTTATCCGAGGCTATAGACCACTTGCTGGCAAAAGTAATTTTTGCCTCTGGCAGGTGGGGCTAGTTTACTAGAGTACTGAGACACACTATTTACAGGTATGTGCTCACTAATCATCATCAGCACCTAAATCACGCTTGTGTTTTTGTTTTGTTTTGGAACAAATACAGGTTGTGGGCCTTCTGTCAATGCGCTGTTCCCATTGACCAAAAACGGCCTGTATGACAGTTAGTTAGTTAGTTAGTTACTTACTTACTTACTTACTTCATTGTCCCCAAGAGACAGGTGGGCAGCAACGTCGCAGCGCCATTAGAAGAATGTGTATTAATCGTTTAAATGATTATCCGTTAAGCTGTAAAACTGACCGTCAATGGCTTTCACATATTTTTAAGACACATCTTTCTGATATAATTCATACGATCCAAAAGCATTGGAATATTGACTGTGGTGTATCTTTAATGCATCACAGTGTCACTGGCCGAGACAGAACATCCCATGTCATCAGTTCCAGTCATCAGATGCATAGTGATACAGTCCTAGGAGCAGATCTCAGATCCCATGAGAATAAACACAGCTCTGCAAATCACTTCAGATAACCGTCTGTTGTAACTGTCTGCTCTTGCTTCTGTGTAAACTTGAAACTTCCTGATGTGGGAAAGAAAAAAAATCTGTAGTGTTTTCATGTAAACAAACGCTAACCCTCCTCTGCCCTCAGGACTAATCATATGCTTTAGAAACAAGGGCAACAGGAAGCTTCTCCAATCACTGCATTTCTGAGACAAACCACATTACTGCAGTGTGTATGTGCATTAGGAATTTCTTTGAAATAAGTTGCATCCATAAACAAACCTTTTGCATTGTGGTGTGTGTAGATGTATTACATTAACAAATAGTCGGTGGGTGATGAGATTCTACTGTTGTTACCCTGAAACTAAAATTTTGATAAAAGTTTATCAAAAGGCCAATGCAAGTGCTAAAAGTAGCCAACTTTTCCACTCTTATAGCCGACATTGGCCTCATGGAGAGGGGAGAGCTCTGCCACAGTGTGCCCTCGCACCAACTCTTCTTCAGGTGAGAGGTTTCTGCCTTTGTGCTGGTGGTAATCCCATAGAGCCGAACCCCTCCGGAGCGAAGCAGGACTCGGGTCCTTTTACTCATTTCAAAGGGTTGTGAACTCACCCCAGGTCTTAGGTGATGGAATCAAAGTGGCAGCTTGGATCGCTGGAGGGGGGAGGGAGGGAGGGAGGGAATGGAGGGAAATCAGATTTGGAGCTTCAAGGCCATGGCTGGTGAGTATCAGTGTGAGAGACAAATTCCCCCAAAAATCACTACATTCATTTTTTTTAACAATGTGTTTTTTTCTCCTATTTTAGAAGAGTGTGAAAATGAAGGGTTAGTAGTGATTACAAATATAGGCACAAAGAAATGGAAGGAACCTGGCGTGGCTGATGGCCTAATGATAGTTTTCTTGAGAAAAGATAATAAAGAACACTGAAATAAAATGAAAAATATCAGTCACACTATCTGTAATGCCATTTCCTAATAAAAACAGGAGACATGTCTATACATTTGAACTTTTTTTCTCCCCTTTTTCAAGTAAAGACTTGGACCCGGAAACCACTGAGGGCCTCTCTCTGCCAAATCTCATTCCGCCAAATTCCCAATGTTAACTTTAAAGGATTATTCCTAAATCCCATGAAATGAACTTTCCATCTCGGTTCCTGCTCCTTGGTTTCAGCCATACCAACTGTCCAGCCTTTTCTCCATCAATTAAAGAGTAACGAGCCCATAAATGGAGCCCAAAGCATATGCTGCTAAAGTACGACGGCAATCCCATCTCATTGTGAAAGTTATTAAAAAAAAGAAATACAGGGTCTCCTTCACTAATCTAGCTCTGCTTATCAATAGCAACTATTAAGAAAGTAGGCAGGAGTCTGGGAATCATGATGTGGTGTTATAATGAAAATCTGGCGCACGCTGAGAGGTCCTATGTAGAGTTTCCATATTTCAGCTTGGGAAAACAGTTCTCCACTCGCAGCCGGGCTCGTGCCAAGAGTTAATTGAAAACATTTCATGGGGGAAAGTCAAGTTAGGCGACCAGAAAACTCGTTATCCAAGAGAATAATAAAGAAGTCATGCGCCTATTAAAGTTCGGTTACACTTTCTCAATCAGCAGACGCTTGCTGGGTTGACATGTTGTTGCTGTATGCATTGGTGCTCCAGTCCAAACGCTTCTAAAAAAGTATGGTCGACATTCTATGGCACGCTGGATGGTGTTGGTTTTCTTTGTTTAGGTAAGCCACCGGCCTAAGTAATCTTTGTAATTGGCCTGTCATCAGGCCCTGGAGTTTACGGCAGATTTTCATCCCTGAAACACTTTCGGCCGCGGATATTAAGGAGCCCAGAGATGAGCAGGCCCGTTTACAAAGTGCCAGATCCGTTTTTAAGAGAGTGCAACTGCCGCTCTGGAGGCCTCTTATCCTGCCGTGCTGCTCATTGTGCAACTGGTGTTGGGTAGAAGTGAGCTGCTAAGGCGGACCATATGTTCAATTGGTGGAGCGCGGAGAGGGGGAGCGAATCTGATGCCGAAACAGGGGAGCTGAGGCAGAATTGATGGCAAAGATACCTTTCACATTCAAAGACCTAGAACACAAACAGGCTCGGCCGTTTTGTAAACCATGCTCACTCTTCTGTGCAGTGATGAAGTGACCCCCTGCTACACTAAAAAGGAGAAGGGAAGGGGGGAGTGTGGCTGTTTTTTTTTCCTCCTTCCTTTTATTATTTCTCCATCTTTGTTTCTTTCGCTTTCCTTTCATGTGAGAACGGGTGTTATGGCTGCACGTCGTTCCCCTTCAGCATCTTTGAAAATTCATGCATTTTCGCAGCTGTAACTTTAGGACACACCACAAGCTATTCCTATAATGCTTACACTTGTTTTTTTTAAATAGTTTTGTCAGTATTTTTTTTTATGTATTAAAAATTCATGGCTATTAAATCCTTTGTATTACTCCCCCTTAGTTTGTTTAATTATTATTAAAACTATT
Source organism: Engraulis encrasicolus (assembly GCF_034702125.1). Taxonomy (NCBI): domain Eukaryota; kingdom Metazoa; phylum Chordata; class Actinopteri; order Clupeiformes; family Engraulidae; genus Engraulis; species Engraulis encrasicolus. Next base: position 48,617,655 of record NC_085859.1, on the reverse strand, counting down.
TTTGCATTGGAATGCACATATTTTGTTCTTTCTTCATTTACGTGGGATTCAGATTTTGGTGTCATTTTCTTTCACGCCTCATTCTCCATTCAGTCACCCTACCCATAAAATTTCACACAACACACTTTTGTGAATTAGAGGGAATAAAAGAGTGAGTGTGAGAGAGAGGGAGAGAGAGAGAGAGAGAGAGAGAGAGAGAGAGAGAGAGAGAGAGAGAGAGAGAGAGAAAGAGAAAGGCTCTCCTCCCTCCTATGGGACTCTATGCTGCATGGGGGACCCCATGGTAGACAAGGGCCCCTCGCGGAGGGGTGTGTGAGGAGCCAGGGGCCCAGCAGAGCGTTCCCACATGCTTCCCTGTGGCTCGGCACTGAAGAGGTGTCAGGCGGCCCTAAAAGAATGAAGTGGCTGTGCATTGTGCGGCTGAACCATTATGTGCTTAACATTACCATGACAAAGGTGCCACTCGACTTCTCATCGAATCATTCAGTTGGAGGGCCCTTGTCCTCGAGCTCTAATAAAACATTTTGCACCAATCACACCGATTTGAAGTCCCCAACCGATTACGAGTAGCAGAGAGACCGAGAGCCATGAGGGTTTTTTTTTCGCAACCGAGGAGGGCAAGGAGAAAAGGGGACAACACAGAGAGAAACAAATGCTGTGCAGTAGATAGCATGCCCAAAAGGCAGCGAGCGAGGGAAGGAGCATATCAAAGGGACTTTGGCCCACAGCCCTCATCATGGATCTTGTCAGAGCGAATTGTTTTTCCACCAATCATCTGTGCAACACATTACGAGAACATCTCGTGCTAACCTCAGTGAACTGTGGTACGTGCGCCACTGATACCATCGGAGCAGAGCACATCATGAAAGCATGACACAAATGGCACGTTATAATGTGATTCATAAATTTAGACTATTGCAGGAAGGTATAATAGTTTACAGGGTTCATGTATAGTTGTACCGAAGGTATAATTACACTTTGGGTAGTCAGTGAAATCTGCAGTGTTATTTCAATACTTGAAGAGTATTAAACCATCAGTGCTGGCCATATTCTATAAGTGTTGATGGAATGCAAAACGTATTGTTTAAAAGTGTGTAAAAACAGGGCCCAAACTCTCGGAGTGAAAGAGGAGGAGGTGGCCTTGTGCTCAGGCTGTGTGTGCACATCTCTCCTTCATTCTTTCCACTTGTAGTGTGAGCTGAAGGCGGCATGGCGCTCTGCTGCTCTGTGGCCAGCGTTGCTTCTCCCATGTTTAAATAACAATGAACCCGACTCTCCCCAAACTGTTGACTTTTTCAGGGGAGACCCCTGGCCGCCTCGTGGGAAGGGGGAGGGGAGGTTTGATTTATCCCAGACAGATGCATTTGACAACAGCTAGTTAAATCAAGGCCCACTTTATGGTGGTAGTTAATTATTAGTTCGGCTGCAACTAGGAGCCAATCGGCCCAGCAATATATTTACCATAATTCACACACACTGGAAAAATTCTGTCACGTTAAGTCACACAGACAAGGGGGCCGCAGACATTTAAAGACCAACTCTTCAGTGACAGTTCGGGGCCTGCCCTGAACTGAACATGACTGAATACTCAGAAACTTAGCAACAAGTGTGTTTTACAGGGCATTTCAAAGCAGGTAAAGTATGTGCCCTGACACGACATAATCAATCTTTTGGTCTCGGTGTGCTACTGTGTGTCTAGTAGGATAGCAAGGCAGCATTAGCGGCTATTTGTGATGATGGTGCTAAGGCCTTTAAGTAAACACAGTGATTGAAAAATAAACAAACTTCTGTCTGTCTTGGCCTACTCGGCATACGAAAACCCAGGGGGAAAGCCAACTCTTTTGTGTCTAATGTTCTAAAAATATCCAAATGTCAAAGTTTATTCTTTCGGCAAACACATCTATTTACAGAGTCAAGTGTATTGGTACTTAAAGCCGCTTACAAGACCCAGTATTTATCTACTCTCTTTGCAACTGAGGCAAGTGTCTTTTGAAGCAAGATTAGCCGAGAGACAACTGATACAGGACATACCCCCACCCAAGCTTTGTTGCACAATATAATCACTTTTTTAAAAATTCCACAAAGATGAATTGATTTCTTTAACTTCTCTTTTATGCCTTCTATAAAAGTACATCATTGAGGCAGTCATACAGTGGATTTAGACATTTCTACACAGTGAATAATTCATCTTTTGATAACATAATTAAAGGTTTCTCTGGAAATTTATATAATACACTGTACAATACTTTTTAAAGGAAAACAATACATCAAATACCTACTTTCCCTTTAAAACTGGAATACTTTTTAAAACAAAAATCTGTAACTGTTTACACTAAGTGTGCAGTGATTCATTTTTACAACATATATTTGTAGATGATATATTGTACCTTAAATGGATCGTTGAGTCTATCCACAATTCATTCCAGCATTTAATAGACTAAGAGATGTCACTTGGCCACTTAAACATAAAAGGCAACTTTATATCAAAATATATTTTCTTTTAAACACTAGTCCAATATTGGCAGTGCACAGCTTTATGATTAAAACTTGCATTGATAAAACTCTGTATGAAAATAAAATAATTTATGCACACATTTGTCAAAGGCAACATTTTGAGTTCAGTATGACAAAAAATGCAAACTACAGGCTTTCTCTTAGGACACAAACACTAAGATGGCACAAACCTCTAATATACTTTAAGGCAGTAGTGTTAGAACAAGCTTAGGTATTTGGTAGCCACGTCGGTATTGCCATGTCAGGCCTTTAGAGTACAAATAAATACTGTGACATACTGACAACGTGAAGGTGTGTTTTCCCACAGCCAAAACATGTACACTTGCATAGACAATCACAACGCATTGTAAGTTCACCCAATGCATTTGAGCAACCAATCGTACAAAGCTTGCTTCTCAGTCTACTCTTTGGAGTCGAATTCATTCGACAGTTGTATATTTGAAGGCAAAAGTGAGCGACAGAAGACACGTTTCTGCCCGTCCCGCCGCCCAGACAACAGTCTTAGCGAGTTATTCACTTCAGCATCAGAGAATTTGCAGAAGAACCAAGATGGATGCCACCAGAGTCAAAATACTCTGAGCACTCAGCGAGCAACCAGTGTCTACAGTGTCTTCCGGCGTGGTGGAACAGTAATAATCACTACCATCTTTATCTTCATCGTCGGGTCCACTACCTTCCTCTTCATCGGACGGTCTCTCAAAGCAAAGTCTTTTCATATTGTGTTTCATGAACTCACAAATAGTCCTTTCAATCCCATCGCACACGCAGGTCTCCAGGCTTTGCGCCTTGGGTATCTCTCGCATGTAAGAGATCACATCTCGACAAGCGTTCGTACAAGTTTCTCCACTGAAAAGTTTCCCACAGTGTCTTAAATAACTGTTCATGGCATTTCGGCACTCTGAGTCTTTTTGACATTGAATACGTGCCGCTGTGCATCCCATGCTGCTGGTTCTGGGAATGCAAGGCTCGATAGCGCGTTTGGTCTTCCTGCATGTTTCATCCCTGTCACAGCTGCAGTCCTCCAAAGCCGGGCCGTTTACGGTAAGATTGAGCTGTACCAAGGAGGAGATACAGTGACTTGGACACTTTTTCTTCTGTCCGTTGAACATGGGTTTACAGGCGTGCGTATATTGCTCATACGCATACGCACACTCGCTTTCGCGGTGACAGTTCATAATAGCTTGCCAGCATATTAATCGTCCACCACGAGTAGGAGAAGCTATACATAAATAGCTCAAACAGATAACTACGCAGCCAAAGTGCCATAAATGTTTGTGGGCGCGTTGTGCTAAACCGGCAAAAGTTGTCATTGCGACGGCTGCAGAGTTGCGCTTAATGCTGAGCCCGTATGACACATGCGTTTCTTATGAGCCTGTTAATTCCATTTGCATTAGAAAAAAATCCCAATGCATGAGTTTGCCGTTCATGGACTTGTCGATGCTTTCCTTCTGATGCACTTGGAAACTTGTCCGCCGTCCCCGTGGCACTTCTAGAGGATTTTGTTGATGAGTCTGGTAGAGTAATGCTTCACAAGTCCAATATGAAAGAAATCGCAAACAGAGCAAAACACACCAATCTTGACTTCACCAAACCACGGCAATGTGGCCTTCGTTAGAAAGGCGTCTCATGGTCTTCAGTAGTCCGGGCTCGGCACTCGGCACTTCGAGCCAAACAGCCAAATGCGGTCCTCCTCTGTCTTCCAGAAGTATGGGACCGCTGTACACTCTCCGATGGAAGGAACGCTTACTAACAAACCCACTGCTCTCTCTTTGGTTTTAAGGTACCAACCTTGCGAGTAAACCACATTCGCTAGTGTGCGCTAATTATCCGTCATTGAGTGTGGATGAGAACGCAAACAAACAATGTGAAAAGTAGTGCCGCTCGCGTTCGCATACTGACCTCCCTTTCATTCTCTCATTTGTCTTTATCCACTCTACCCCCTCGCTGAAATTTTACGGTTTCCTATTGGTTCCACCATGTGTTGTTGTAAATCTCTACGTCGGCCATTGGGCGGGAACAGGGAGATGGGGCGGACCTAGGCAAGGACCCTACAAAGTGGAGGGGGAGCGTAAAAAGTTTTGAAGGAGAAATGTTCAGGGCTGCGGTGCCTTGCGGATGCTGTTGAGACAGAAGTAGTGAGTCGAAGTTCAAACCTGCTCATATCACAAGGTGTATCACCCTACGCTAATCCTTCCATCACGTTGGCATGCAAAGTAAGAACTTAGTTATTGAATATTAATTAGCCTACCATCCTATTACTAATAGCTTAGAGAACTGATATGGGGCTATTTTTACGCATCGAATTGACAGGCTTTCCTGAATTATGCTGACATATTTTTCATGATTATTATAGATGCTAACAGATTTGGGTTTCTTAGAAAAGTCCAAAGTCCGTAAAAGTAGGCCTATAGTAAAAGCATTGACAGATAATAGGCCTATGTTATAGCCTAGTTGTTAGGCCTATTGCACCAATTTGAGAAGTCACATAGATAGGACTACACGACACATTTAAACTTCCTTATTGCCTTCAAAAAGGCACCACTTAGGTATACATGTTTTATTATTGGCCATTATAGACAACCACAGTTGTCTCCCAAGTAATTCAGTATATCGATATCTCTGTGTTAGGCCTATATTATAAGAATGGTCAAGGGACATTAGTTGATGCCAAGGTAGATCATGAAAGTTGAACAAAAGGAAAATCAGTGAGAACATAGAAACTGTCCTAAATTAGTCAGAAAAATGCTGCCATTGCTCCTATATGGTGCATCTGTTACTAACCAAAGTGTCATATTCAACCACTGAAAAAGACATACTTAGACCAGTGCCGTTTGCGTGATGTATTTGTTAAGCAATTGAGGATTCAACTCTTGAAAATGATACCACTGGCAAAATTCCCCCGTTTTTCAATAAAATTGAAAGCAACAGTCTGAGCCTGCTACAAAGCGGGTCATCACAAACTGTCAATATGAATTGTACTGGTGCTCATCAAAGCAAAGGGAAAACTGCTAAAAGCGTAGCCTGCATACAGAGGGAAACTGATATTGTGCAAGTTTGTTGCCGAACATAAAAAAAAGAGTGTTTGCTGCAGACACTTATGATAGGGGTTCAGGTGGCACTGGGGGGAGGCAAGAAGGGGGTGCCGTGGTTCAAACAGCATGCTAAGGAATGTACCTTTAGGCCATAGCGGGGAAGCTCTCGTGAAAACAATGTACTCAGTGTCAGTCACGGATGGCCAGAGCTGACATTGTTGGGGCTTCCTCCAGCAAAACCCAGCAGTCCAGAATGATGAATGCATGGAACTCAATACTCCAACAGTCACTCAGCTGCCACGCACTGAAGTCAACAATTTAAGATTGTGCAAAAGATTTAGATTCTTCTTCGGCAACATACTATATAAATACGCAGAAAAGAGTAATTCAGAAGACATCCTGCATATAATTATGAGAAAACTAGTTTGGTATATTTTCAGGCCTGGAGATATGGGTTGGAGCTCCGAGACGCACTTACACAAGAAAACTATTTTCTTTGGCAGCTTTGCAGTGTACATACCAGATGTGTCTAATAAGAGAGCTAGCTGTATGGCATTAGTTTGATGGGCCCATTAAATGTGCGTTCATGCTGCAGTAATGTCATTAAAGGACAAACACGATGAAGTCACTTACATTAAAAAAATCTCCCCTGCTGATGGGGGGGCGAGGGGGGGGGGCATGTTTTATCTTTAAAAATCCTGTAATTTTGAGTGTTTTTTTAATATTGTGCTTTGCCTTTTAGTAAGCCAGCAGTTTGATGTGTTCTGGAGTGGGGCCTATTTTGTTTTGGAGAATTCTGGGGAATGGAACCACTTACATGTAGATTATTGAAAGTACAAAAGGGATGGTTTTTACCACATGATTAAAGAAGGCCTTTTCATTTAAACTAGTTTCTGTAAGACTATAAGAAAAGCATGACAAACGGGTCTGGATTCTTAAAATCCACTTGTTGTGTAGATTGCTGTTGAGTAGTGTGGCTATACGAAAGATGGTGGCAAGGCACTTAGAACCTAGAACAAAATGGGCTATACCAAAAGATTATATGAGAAACTAGTTAACAGAAATATAATCCGGTCGTTATATCTGTAACAATAATAATATTATATATGTATTAACAGAGGGTTATTTGTTGTAGAAATTTGTAGTAAATACAACAGATGGCAAAGCAGCTTTACCCTCTGGGCTGTGTGTGTTTAGTGTTTTGTCACACACGCATGCACGCACGCACGCACGCACACGCACACGCACACAGAGACACACACACACACACACACACACACACACACACACACACACACACACACACACACACACACACACACACACACACACACTTTGTGTATGTTTGTGAAAGAACATATTTGAATACAGGAAATGACTGTAGGCCTACAGGAACTATCCATTTAGTATATGGATATGGAACTTCCTCCCGGGGCCGCTTAGGGAAGGAGATAATGAAGTGAAATGATAAGTTAATTGAAAACTTGCCATCATTTAGAGGTCCTGTTTTTCTAGAGCATTTCCTGGCATTCAAACATCTCTCTCTCTCTCTCTCTCTCTCTCTCTCTCTCTCTCTCTCTCTCTCTCTCTCTCTCTCTCTCTCTCTCTCTCTCTAACTGCCCTTTCCTCTTCCAACGATGTGTTTATTTAATTCTCACGTCTGCATTTCTAAAAGCCACCAATCATTCTGTGGATGGATGGTGTGTGGGGTGAGTGAAGGGACGTCACTGAAGGCCAGCTTCCCTTTTTTTGATGTCATTGTCCTGTGAGAAGGGAGGGGGCTCTTGATGTTTGAAGTCACTGATCCATTGAAAAGGTCCTGTGCCCTGTGGCTATAGAGATCAGGGGTGCATTTCTGGAAAGCGTAGTTGTTAGCAGTTAGCAACTTTGGTAGTTGCCAATGGGAAATTGTATTGCAACCAACAAAGTTGCTAACATAGTTGGAAACTACGCTTTCCAGAAATGTACCCTAGAGCTTGACCAGCTCAGAGGATTCCCTTCCCACAGCTATTACATTTACCAACAAACCCAAAAGAGAGAGACTCCACTTCGCCATTGTTCTCCTTATCTCTTTTATCACAACAGCTTTGCATTGAGGTTACAAGTCCATTAGTTAAAACTGAGCTCCATTAAAGCTGCCACTTGATGGCCTATCTGTTGTTGTTGTTGTTGTTGGATTGATACAATATGATCACTGCTAGTATTTTTAAGATAGTTTGTGGGCTTTATATGCCTTTATTGATAGGACAGTGTGAGACAATGACAGGAAATGAGTGGGAGAAGAATCGGGAAAATGACCTTGGGTCAGACTTAAGGGGTGGAACCTTAGCCCACTGAAGTCACGGAACCCCCGACCGCTAGCATTTTAATGATACATCAGGGCTCTAAATCAACTTTTTTCATGCCAAGTCAAAATGGCGAGTGGAGGTTAATCTTACTAGCGAAACACACACTAATAGTCAAAGTGGCTCGTAAGTTGGTCTTTTCTACCAGCCAAACTGAACTTTGCCCAGCAATTGGCCTGTTGGCTGGTGTTAGTTTAGAGCCCTGCTACCAACCTAAGGTGTATTTCATACGAGTGTGGAGTTCTTTTTCCAAGTTTGAGAAACTATCTCTGTTGCATTGGGGGAGGATTCCTAATCTATGTTTCGCTATTTTTAGCTATGGGGTCATGGCGCAAAGAGACTTTTGCTTAATGTCTCAACTATCGGCCATGACGAGACACTCCGCCGCACACTTCAACCACATCAGAGTAAAAAAAAGCAAAGAACAAAAGAAACATTCTTTGAGCTTTTCCCAGAGCAAGTCATTAATGCGCTCTCCACACTCCTTCATCCCCAAGGTTCATGCTATCGAAATAATAGGCCTGTCCGTCCTTGTGGAGGCAGAGACAGCTGCAGAGGGTCTCCGAGCGGATCAGTTCTTCCACAGCTGTTGTTTCTGGTATGGGTGTCTAATCAAGCTGTTAATGTCAGAGTACGCGGCCATGATTGATACGCCCATTCGGCTGCCTGCTGATATTTCCTGTGCGGAAGACTTACAGTCACTTACATTACCTTGTGCTGTATTACACTGCATTATGCTTAGTAGAAATGCATTTGTGAAGAGCAACTTACTGCAGAAGACAGAAATTAGATCACGCTAAAGTTATGCTCTCAGAGGAAGAAACAGCACTGGAAAAAAAAATTCCTCACAGAGATGCATGAGGAAACTTTGAAATGCCAATATGGCAAGCGTTTGCAACTATTCCATCTGTGCCGCAGTGAAGAGACAATTGTCTGTTGAAATCATCTTATGGTGTGTCTCTCATCCTCCTCCACTGTACCTTACTTACCATGTAAGTGAGGCACTGTCTGCAAATTTCAAAATAAATATTCAGAAAAAAGAGATTTTGGTATAAAAACGTGAGCCAACTGCAAACATTTCCAGTCATTTCAATCAATTCTTTGGTTGAGATGTCATTGTCAACCACATATATTTTATGTCCCTCAACCATTTTTGACATTCATTTGACTCATTCATTTAGACAGAGTAAAAAAATACCAGCGTTAACCCCTTTGCACAGAGCCTATGTTATAACCTTACTGTCATCAAAGTTGTAATGGCTACGCTCTGGCTCTCAGTAATGTCATAGCAATGTTGTTATGATGTAGTTGAGTATTTTCAGCAAATAGTGAATAGGCCTGCTGGCAACCCATCTGCAAAAAGAGGCTACCTTAACTCTTAGAAAGTTGAGATTAATGCCATTCATATAACATTTTGTACCACTCAAAAATAGTGCTCTTGGTCATTATAACATTTAAATCAATAACAATAACATTGAACATGAAGAGCTGTAGAGTTGAAACGACTGCCTGCAGAATTTTACCCTGACTTTTGAACCTCTTGTAAGAATAATTTGCCCCTCCAGAGAGTTGTAAATACACTATCTGGATTCACGCAAGTTTACTCTGAAACATTGACATCCCGTTTTTTACTGTGCCGTAGTCAACCACTGTAAAAAAAAAAAAAAAAAAAAAATGCTCAAAGACATGTTGAGATGGGTGACAAGATGACCGGGAACTTGCTGAGAAGGAGTGCAGCAAAGGCCGTCTCTGAAAATGCTTAGCAAAGGCATTATTATATCATCAAATACAGGCCAAAGCAAACACTCTAAAGTGTGTCTCGAGTGTTACTTGGCTGATACGAGGGCATGTCCTTAGCCTGAACACTTTTGAGTAGGTTACGGCGCTGAATGAATGAAGCGGCGCAGACTCAAACTGTTTTGTTTTTGCAGTTGAGTGCATACGGTGGTGGAGAGAGAGAGAGTGCATACACGGGGAGTCGGGGAGGAATGGTTGCGGCATCTTTTGCCCCAGTTATGGGAGACAGTAGGCAGGGGTGCATTTCTCAGAAGAGAAGTTGTCAGCCTGTTAGCAACTTCGGTAGTTGCCAATGGGAAAATGCATTGAAAACAACAAAGTAGCTAATGTAGTAAGCAACTTTGGTTTCGAGAAATGCACCGGGGATAGAAGAGGAGAGAGAGAGAGAGACACCCCTGCTGAGCAGCACCGGAGACTCCAGGGCCTGTCAAAATCCCACCAGCTGTTACAACACATGAGAGAAGGCCTCGACCATCCTACAGAGGAGCCTATTTATACAGGGCCCGAGGTCCTGTCATACCACCACCAATGAGCAAAATACCATAAGCACACATGGCCAATAAAGACATTTCCCCTTCTGCAGACATGTGACCTTAATCCACCAAACATGTTACGCAGCAAGAAAGAATTTAACGACAGACGACACAACAAAGCAGGACTGTAAAAATCAGTTTCACCACAAAGGCACGTTTTTGTTTTGTTTTTTTGCATAGGAGATCTGTTGTGAATCAAGTGCTCTGTGCTGCATGATGCCTCTGCCAATTAAGTGACATTTTGCCTTCAAAAACATCACTCAGCAGCTTATTTCAATGTGATGTGTTCCTGATTAGGATCTAGAGAGAGAGAACGCACAAATAGGCAATAAATAGTGAGGCAATACATACAAACACGGACCCTGCCCTACAATAATGCAATGAGTATGACACTGGTTACCAGTTAGAACACCTTTGAGTATTACCAACATCTTTTCATGAGCTCAGGGGGTTTTGGATAAAAACTTGTGACCCCGTCGTTCAGAGGCCAGCAGGTGATTTAAAACAACCATTTACTACCACAAGGAAATCATTTCCTGACATGATCTTAAACAGACCTCAGTATTCCTTTAATCACGTCCTGCTCACCAAGCGGCCATCTTATTATGCATATCTCTGGCATCCAGGGCTACTTTGATAAGATGCCACACATGGTAGATAATTATGAGACACGTGTGGCTATCTACAGAGGCATGGAAAAAATCACAGTGGAGCTATTCCAGCTCTGTAAGTGGTGCGGCATTTGAACTCTTGTGTCTGGAAAAGAGGTCCTCCTATAGTAGCAGGCCTGGCCTGTTAGTTGTCCATGGAGCCATCGCCAGTTAGAGGGATTTGGGGCTAAAGACAGATCACTGATAAGTCAACCCATTCCACCAGACACACCTCGGCCCTCTTGTTTCGGCATGGCAGCCTATAACGCAAGGCAAAGACGTCAGCATGCGAGGGATCGCAACGCGAAACCCTGGAGCGCTCCGTGCAGTTGGCGCGCTCCTGAAACCACGGCGTTCCGAGGCCACTTCATTGCAAGTGTAAACTGTGTATTTAAAAAGCCGTCATTGTGGGACTGACACTGGCCGGAGCTGTAGGTTGTTAGAATAACTGAATGACACAATGGTTTCTTCTCTAAATAAACAGATGTGGGTAGGTTGTTAAAACTCGAGTCTCTTTTTTTTCCTCTCCCGCCGTCTCCCTTTCACTCTCTGCCTCCTTCTCTCTCTCTCTCTATCTCTCTCTCTCTCTCTCTCTCTCCTTTCCTGCGATCCCATCTGTGAGTGCTTTTACTCTTTTTTTCCCCTTCTCCCTCTTCCTCCCGGTCTTGCTCTCTCCTCTGCAGAAGCGAGGGCCTGTTTCTTGGCTGGAGCAGTGCAGAGCAGAGCAGCTGGCGAGTACAGACTGCCCTCTATTCCTGCCCTTGCAGCGAGATGATATCTGCCATCTACTCAGGCCCCTTAATTGCATGTCATTCCGGACTTCTGGAAGGAGAGAGCAGCAACAACCAACTCCATCCACCAGCTCTCCCACCCCCTCAATCTCTCCCCCACACTCTACCCTAATTCCCAACCAACCCACCCTCGCGTACACCCCTCCAAGTCCTCCCACGGTCAGCAGTCATCAACGGCAGCACATGCAGAGGAAATGGGGCTCCCTCCACATCTACCCACCACCCTTCAAGCCTCCCCCCCCCCCCTCACACACACCCCTCCCTCCGAGGCATCACATCCTCAGCACCAGATTAGGCCAGCGTTTACTTCCCATTATGGCTGGGCTTTTTATAAAGTACCCCTACAAATTACTCGGGGAAAAAAGGGCGGCTGGGAATGAGGTGAAGTCCGTCCCCTGCTGGAGTCTGGGAAGATGAAGTTGTTGTGGGATGGGAGATTATATCTGAGGCTTTCCACAGCCTCACAGCTCACAAGTGAAGGGTTTGTGCAGAGTTTATGTGTGTTGGTGTTTACAGCCCGGCCTGTGTTTGTTGCATCATCCACCAAAGCAGGGATAGAAGTGAGATGTTCATTGTCAGAATTATAATTCAGGCAACTTAAGAACAATATGAACAATATGTGTGTGTGGCTAGTTGTTAACTTCTTGCAGGAAACAAAGTTATTTTTCTCAAAGATATGGGTCTCTGAAACCATCACTGTTCATTGTCATTGGAGCAGCAGGAGGTGCCACTTATGGCATGTGGAAATCATAAACACTGACAACCATTATACCATATCACTGCAGAGATATACAGTACATGGTCATCAATAATCAAGGCAGTACTTTCCCATGATAACAAATTCAAAAGTACATATCTTTAAAGGAACACGAAGCAACATTTTTGAGTTAAATGACGTAACAAGCCGGCCAGATGCTTAAAACCCCTTTGCGCAGAGGCAATGTTACAACCATATACTGTCACCATTATTGTTACTCAGTAAGGTCATAGCAATGTTGTCATGATGTAGCTGTTTCTTTTCAGCAATGAGTGAATGAACCTGCTGACAGACCCATCTGCGCAAAGAGGCTACGTGAGTCATTAATTTCCAAATGTACACTAACACTCGATTGAATGCCCTTGTGGTCTCTGGCCACCTTTTGCATTGCATTAGACATATATTTCAACAACAATATGGATGTTCAGGAAGAAACTAGTAGGGTTGTTCGTCATGACAAAATGTTTGATAAGTATTCAAGCTCGAATGGATGTTGGACCAAACGTAATTCTGGATCTCGGCCTAGTTTGTGTGGAGGAGGACATTGTGCCGTCTCTTTATTTGTCTCCCTTGGGTCTGTACTTCGGCCTTGCCTGGCATGGGAGATCCGCCAGTAATAAAGCAGCAGAACAACAACAACAGCAACTCTTCATTCACTAGCATAGAATCACCAATCACTCCATAGCGCCTGTCATTAGGCTGAGAGCATAAGTCATAATGCTCCATTGTTAGCCTGTTTCCCCAGGAGCGTTTCACATCATCCTCCCCTTCCAACCCAACACACTTGGGTTTGAAGCATTGTCTCATGTTCCCTGTGGTTCCCATTCTCCATCCAATGGTTGTGGTCTGGACGATGAATAACCTCAGCATTATTGCAAAGTTTACAAAGATGCATTTGAATAGGAAATAAATATATAAATAAATCATATATCATCAATACAGTGGATGACAACAACAGGCTTTTTTCTCTTAAAGCGTTGAGTGTTATTTTTCAAACATGTATTGCAACAGAAGGACACAGAGTGGCAAACGCTTCACACATTTATTTTGAGATGCATAAGCTGCTTTCATACAGGTACCACAATCATACATTTGTTGCAGCATCAGACTGATAAATTGTATGTACGTATATATGGCAGTTTTATGTCCTTGTGCTTGTCTTTTAATGTCATTCATGAGCCTTTCCTAAGATTAGCATGAACAACAGATATGAAGTGACACTGAAAATATGCACCACATGAAAGTATATAAATTAAGTTTCAGTTTGACAGAGGTATCAAAACAAAAAGTAAAAGTGAAAAGATAATCACAGTTTCCTTCCAGCACAGGTAAGTTTTCTGAGTAAGTAGACCTGTGTACCTGTCTTATTAGCTGTCTCTGCACTGGCTAGAGTGTTTGGTCCTTGTTAGGTTTTTAGTGTTTTTCATTAACAACATTACTCACTAGGTACAATGGAGCGAATGGTGTAACAGCAATATCGTGTGCTAGTGTTGTAGTTACACTATAAATGTAGTTTAAGTTTCAGCACTAATCATCTAGTTGTCTGCACCTGTCCTTACCTACACCCCTAACAAATGCACTACTCTGTTCTTTTGTGTTACTGCCCTGAAGAAGGCACTCATGCCGCTACGCGTGGGCCTTGTTTTTAATATGTCCATGTAGGACCTGTCATATTAATAAAGACATTTTAATTTGGAGTGCCTTAGTCAGATAATTTATTCTCATTTTTGATCCTGGAAACACTATAAATGTACTCGTACTTTTACTTTTGATACGTCTGCAGTTTAACTTTGCAATCTTCCAAATGCTGTGCATGTTGGCAACTGTTTTAGATATATTTGCTGCTGAGAGAGCAGCTTCTCAGTTACAGGAGGATTGCACCGCCAGGTAACGCTGAGCTATCAACGCGGCAAGAATGCATATTCCCTCCTCTGTCCTTGGCACAGCTCTGGAGCACAGGTCTGGAAAATTACTCAGACGGGGCCCTTCCTCGACTCCGAAGTATTTACCGATTTCATATTTCATCCCAGTATCTTGATGAATTTCGAAAGCACAATGCTATAAGGTATACAGTATATGCTAGGCTATATATGCTCAAAGCTGCTATGTTATAAGAGGGTGTGGGGATCCTGTATAAACATCTTGTTGACACGGACATCTACTGCATGGCATTATAACCTAATAGATTGAGGATTGTCAGGCCTGGATTTGGAGCATTTGAAATCCTCTGGCTGCGTGTTGGTTCAGAGCCTATTTCATGGTCCGGACTCATCAGGTAACTTGAGTTTAGAGAACGTGACCTGTGCCAACTCTGAAATGGTCACACATTCACCATGCACTACACACTATCACTGGTCTACCACTGTCACCCAACAATGTTAAATGCACAGTCTTATTTATTACTTCACTTTACTTAACTATTATAAGTCCATCACTGTTACTTGTCATGTCCAAACTTTGATTTCAGTCTGTAAATGTCAGTCCTGTGTATGTCTATGTCCTTTCATGGTAAAGAGAGAGAAACGTAATTTCAATTTCCTTGTATGACCTGTGCATATGAAGAAACTGACAATAAAAAGCTGACTTGCTTACTGTGTTGGGGACAAAATGTAACTGGAACTCACCCTAAGTACTCAGCATGAATGACGAGGGAATTTTTTTGGACATGGCCAAAGTCTGTCGCACAACATCGTCTCTCATCCGTGTGCCCCCTTGACCCATGGATGATCACACTAGTGCTCAACTGGCCTTGAGTTCCTTGCCAAAAGAGCACCTGAGAGACGAGCATAGTGAGGCCTATTCAAGCTGAGCAATAACTTTATGCTAGGAGCAGGAGGTGCACCACCCAGGCAAATTTTTCTCCTGCTGGTATTACAAAAATGCAGCGTTGGCATAAACATTGAATTCATCCATGATTAATAGGAATGTGGTGTTTTGTCTTGTGTTTGGATATTTCAGGTTCATAAAAAAAGGTAAGAAATGTCTCCTCAGAGAACTCCTCTGGGAGTTTTTACAGAAGAATTCAATTCATATCTCCACAACTAAACTGAACTTCACTAGGCCTAAACTTAATTTCACATTAGGCTCTGATTATAACTCCTGCCTCGTGTGGTCTTTACAGAAAAGGGTTCTATATTCGAGGTAGAAAAAAGGCAGAGGAAGACCTAATGAGAGAGCGAGACAGAATGCCAATGCAGCAGCAACCCCAAGTCTAGCAAGAGAACCCAATTGGATCAGAGTGTGTAAACATAGTAGGTTTAATTTAAAAGAAAGAATAAACTGTCTATGTTGTCTCTACTGTTAAAAAAAACCCTCTGCATACACCTTTTAACTATTTTCTAGATTTGCCAGATGTCTGGCCGCTTTTTTTCATATTTACAAATGACTAACAGCAGGCCCAACCACTGATTCAGCATGTTATTAGAACCCCAGACTGGGGTGACACACTGTCTCCAAAAGGTCCATTAACCTTCCTGTGCTGTACTGCTAATCTGGGAGAAGTAAGACAGGATAGGTAGTAGTAGTATGGTCCAAAAAGGAAAATATGTCTGATTAGGTTCAGGAATGTTGAGTGAGGTAATAGTGATCATATGTTGCCTTTAGTTACGTTAAATGAGACATTTGCTCATTCCTTCCGACTGAGTTTAGGTCTGCAAGAGTGTGCAAGTTTACGTGTAGGTTCAGTTCTTTTGGTGATTTCAATATGTAGCAGTTTTGAGGAGAGGGCACATTATTTCACATTTTACCACATATTTACCCACACAATGATAGCAGAGACCTCCTTTGGTATTCTATGCTGCTGCGCTGGGGGAGAATGCTTCAGACATGAATGTTAAACAAAAAAAAGACTTCATGCTGGTATTTTGCAATAATACACTCCGTTGGTGTCTGGTTTCCGCCAATATAATACCCAGCTTATAATTCCTGAGTCCCCCAGATGTCCTCAGACATATTAATCATGCCGGGCCTAAAGGTCAGAGCAAGGTAATCCGCCAGGAAGTTATTGTAAATCACAAGACTGGACTCTGGAGTGGAGAGAGAGACATACCTCTGTTTACCCCTCCATGTCCCCAGTTCAGCTGCAGGTTAACGCCCATCCGTCCGTCACAATTTATGTGGAGCTGCTGCTGTGGTCACCCCCTTTCCCCCCTCAGTGGTGTCTCAGTGGTGTCTTATTCTCTGGTGAAGGTGCGCTCCTCTGTGGCCCATCCGTCTGACTGAGGGAATCCTCTTCAACACCCCCACCCCACCCTCAAACCTTTTTAGGGGAATGGGCAGGCCCACCGACAGGAGGGGACAAACGGATATGTTGTCCCGGGCCCAGAGAGTCAGGGGCCGCAGAATTGGGTCCCCATTACTTTGTATATATTGGGTAGGGGGCCCCTTCAGATGACTTTGTCCTGGGCCCATCAAAAGCTGTCAGCGGTCCTGGGAATTGGGGTGTTCAGGCAGACTATATTGTTTACAATTGCTTACACATCTGCTGTATCTATGGCTATTTAGTTAAGCTAACTGGCTAGGTGGTCAGATGGTGTGGTTTGTTTAAAGTAATAGCCACTGTGTTTTCCAACCTTGTGGTCTTGGCTTGCCAAACCATTAGGGGCTGTTTTCCCCTGGGATCATCCATTTTATGGCCATGTCCTTGGTTGAGATTAATGTTTTATCTGAGACATCACAGGTCTTTATCAAAATGTGTGATCTTAAGATTGAGGTAAACCAATTTCATTTACGGTAAGAGCAAGGATAAAGGCTAACTTTAGTGTTTATATCTTCTGGAATTTTCAACCAAACATCAAACTCAAAGATACTGTAAACAGTGATGTCAATCAGTTAAATGGCAAGAGTTGGTCAAAGCCATACACACGCAAGCACACACACACACGCAAGCACACACACACACACACACGCACGCACGCACGCACGCACGCACGCACGCACGCACGCACGCACGCACGCACGCACGCACGCACGCACATGAACACACACTGCTGCTAGGCATGGTGGGTTACTTGGTGTCATATTCTAGTATTCAAGTTGTGCAAGTGTGCTTGACATGGATCTGAATGTGTATCCATCCAAAATAAGGTTTCCTGTATTCCTGCAATAGACTATCCTGTGCTAGACATTCAGGAAATTACTTGTATCGGAAATTAGAAAATCATGTTAACAACATTGTTTTGGCCGTGATTGAACGGCTTCATGTACTGGAAACAGTATCTTTTGATGCACAAAAATCTTTCTTTTTAGCAAATTAAACCAATGACTAAATATTGCTCTAAACATGCAACAAGGTAATATGAGTTCATTCCGAGATGTTGTCCAGAGTTGTTTGTACCATTATTTCCTAACCCACAATGATTTTTCAACTTGTGCAGAAAATCTTGAAGTAATTGAGGCCGATTTTTATAGCTTTTGAAGTAATGTGTGCCATGCCCTATTATTCACTCCGAATCTTGAGAAACTGAAGAAAGACACAACTGTGTGTCGAATGGTTCAGCTAGGGCACAGGCAGAGAAAGGAACCGATTGACACATAATAAAATTTCCAAATGTCTGCCAATTAGCGTTTTAAAAGCTCTCTTTTTTCACAGAGCTTTATACACGGGGGAGATCCATGTCCCACTTAGTGAGCAGGAATCCCTTTTGTGCTGGATCGTGGCCAGTCCGGGGCTCGGCTAAAACTTTCCATTGGCCCTGCCTGCCTGCAGGCTGATGGGACAGCTGCTCTTCCCAGCTCCAATACCCAATACCCCTCACCCCCCCACTATACACACAGAAACACACACACACACACACACACACACACACACACACACACACACACACACACACACACACACACACACACACACACACACACACACACACACACACACACACACACACACATACACACACACACACATGCACACACACACAAGCTCCAATACCCAATACCCCACACCCCCACTACACTATACACACACAGGAACACACACACACGCACACACATGCACGCACGCACACACACAAGCTCCAGTACCCAATACCCCACACTCCCACTATACACACAGGAACACACGCGCACGCACGCAAACACACACATACACACACATACACACGTCCACGTATACATAGTACGTCTGCACACACACGCGCACACACTTACACACACACATAACACATAACTCACACACACATAGACACACACACATACAAACACGCACACACTCACACACAAGCAAGCACAACCGTCACTTTCCTCTATCCAAGTCTAACAGATACGCCTGCTTTTCAGAGTCCTGGCACTAACCAAGAGAAAGCAAGTGTGCCGGGCGCCCTTTGCTCTCCCTTTGCTCTCCCTTTGCTCTCCCTCCGCTCCCTCGTTTGCTCTTTACAAATAGAGAGTTTGGTCGACTCGGACTATTAAACAGCTAAAGTGCCTGAGACCAAGATGTGGAAAATAAGCGTTTTGCACGTTCACGCGCAAACACAGACTTTGGTTTGTGTGTGTGTGTGGACTGGAGCAGCAACAGCTGCACTGTGCGACTCTCACTCTCGCCTCTATGGAAACTGAAGTGACCTCACTCTTAAACATCAGAGGACACTTCAGATGTTTCAGAGGCAGAGCTGGTGAATCACAACACCCCGGCAGGCTGGAAATGTTAAAAGTCACATTGTTTTATTTATTTGTTTATTTATTTAGGGCTTTTTTGCTTTATTTTTGACAGGACAGTGGAGGAGACACAGGAAATGAATGGGGAGAGAGAGACAGGGAAGGATCGGCAAATGACCGGGGCCGGAATCGAACCCGGGTCGTCGGCACAGCAACCCAGTGCCCTACCGTTAGGCCACGGCAGGGCTATCACAGTTTGTTTTACTGCTCCTGTTGTGTGCATTAGGTAAAGCGTAATGCTGTAAGTGACATTACATGGCTACAGTCTCTCAGGGACAGGTTGTCATGACAGTGTTATTGGACATACATAATACACAGTAAACTTTGTGGCACTTTTTGTGGTGTTGCCAATAGTGGTGGCCCTACTCTACGTGTGAATTAACACCTCAAAAGTCATACAATGTACACAGTATGTAATTAATTACATGTTGGCAGGCACCACTGAAAACTGACCCCTGAAATAAAGGTAGGGGAATAATAATGCTGGAAATGTTGTAATCATTGTCCATAATGAAATAAATGTGAGCATGTTTTTTCCTGGGTCAATGAAAATGTGTGTGTTTATTCTAAATTTCATTGTAATAACTTGTGATTATTGCTTCTTTTCTTCCTTGATTACCATTGTTACCAGTTGCTCAAGCAACTTTCTGCATTTTTTCTGAAGTTATACATTCACTTAGGGCGCATTCAGGCCGACTGAGAGCCGTGCCGATGCCCGTTTCCACACGTAATCGCGAACCGGCCATCGTGTTCACATCACAGCTCTTAGCGTTCGCAAACTGGAAAGTTGGTTCGCAATGCGTACCGCGAAATATTTGGGTTTTCTCCGCGAACCTTGACGACAAGTGGCCGTCTGCAGGCTCATTCAGGTAACACAGTCACATGCGGGTGGCTTGCAGATAAGCACTTTAGTGCTAAACGTAGCTGGTGCGGGCACCAGCTCCGTTCTGGTCGCCCTGAAAACAGTAATTGTGAGTTACAGTCACTCAATCGATCAATAAGCAAATTCTCAACTCATTGTAAAATTATATTGAGAGTAGTCATATGTTTAGGTCCATAAAAGGCCATGTATCTATTGCCATCTATGTGCATTTTAAATAAACTAAAATACCATTGGTCATGAGCACACAGGGTAGACAAAAGGCAGACACATCAATTACTCATATGAGCTGCTGCGCACATACGTGTGTCAAAATGAGCCACTACCCCCGCATATGTTTTAGGTTGACGGGGTCGGATGGTGGCGGAGCGTGATGGGGTGTGTGTGTGTGTGTGTGTGTGTGTGTGTGTGTGTGTGTGTGTGTGTGTGTGTGTGTGTGTGTGTGTGTGTGTGTGTGTGTGTGTGTGTGTGTGGGGTGTGTGTGTGTGTGTGTGTGTGTGTGTGTGTGTGTGTGTGTGTGTGTGTGTGTGTGTGTGTGTGTGTGTGTGTGTGTGTGTGTGTGTGTGTGCGCCGGCTAGCTTGCAGAGTACTTTTCTGCCTTCTGTGATTGAATCCCTGTCAACAGCATGACAGCCTGTGTCCATAGCCCCCAAATCAATATAGACCCACCAGAGTCAGGAAACGTGAGAGCAGAGGTATGTTGGGTGGCCGATACTTGCTCTTTCACCCCTCTATGTCTCTGTCTGTCTGTCTCTGCCTCACAGTCACTATTTTTTAACTCTGACTCACTCACTCACTCATTTGTACACACACGCACGCACGCACACACGTGCTCACGCACGCACACACACACACACACACACACACACACACACACACACACACACACACACACACACACACACACACACACACACACACACACACACACACACACACGCACGTACACACACACACACACACACACACACACACACACACACACACACACACACACACACACACACACGCACACACACACACAGTAAAGTGAAAACATCGTGGTGGTCTCCTCCGTCTCACTTCAGGGTTCCTCAGCTCAACTCGCACCCTTCGGTGCCAGAAAGTCCTGCATGGAGGTAGGACCACCTTCAGCCTCTGATACATACACCACTCTCTCTCTCTCTCATAAACATCACTCTCGTCTCGGCCCGAGACATTTCAGACCACCTTGCGTCTTGAAGCCCTAACCAGGGGTGAGTTTCTCAAAAGGGAAGTTGTTAGCCTGTTAGCAACTTCGGTAGTTGCCAATGGGAAACTGCATTGAAAGCAACGAAGTAGCTAATGTAGTAAGCAACTTTGGTTTTGAGAAATTCACCCCAGAAAAGTTGTCGTCGTAAGCATCAAATGCAGCTGGGGCAACACATGTGATCAACACACACTCGTGTTCATTGCAATAGAAGATGTGTGTGCGCTGCTCTTATAAATAGATGATTGAGAGATAACTGAGAGCAGAAATATTTTGAAGGTCCAATTCAATTCTGTTTATGTTACTCTCTCTGTCTCTTGCACTGTCTGTCTCTCTTGCTCGCTCTGTCTGTCACACACACACACATGCACGCACGCACTCATGCACGCACACAAGCATGCACGCACACACACACGCACACACACACGCACACACACACACACAACACACACGCGTGTGTCTAAGTGGAGTTACTTAAATCCTGTGAAATGCTCTGGAAGTTAATGTAGTGTTTCTAGACCATGAAACGGGCACTTTTTCCTTTTTTTCTTTTCTTTTCTTCTTTCTTTTTTTCCGAGGGAGCAAGGAAGCGACCTGTAGCCTTGTGGTCTTGAAAGTGACCGTGGAAGTACTCTTCTGAGAGTTTAGGCTTGGTGTTTAGCTTTCTCATAGTCTCTCTCTCTCTCCTCTCTCTCTCTCTCTCTCTCTCTCTCTCTCTCTCTCTCTCTCTCTCTCTCTCTCTCTCTCTTTTACTCAATGTCTTAACCATCCTCTCCCCACCAGGACTGTAAGTCAAACATGGTATTGTGGTGATGGCACACGTACACACACACATACAGACACACACACACCGCACACACACACACACACCCCCACACACACACACACACACACACACACACACACACACACACACACACACACACACACACACACACACACACACACACACACACACACACACACACAAGCCACACACACAGACACACACCACACACACACACACACACACACACACACACACACACACACACACACACACACACACACACACACACACACACACACACACACACACACACACACACACAGAGTCAGTCCACCTCGCCACACGCGGCCAGGCTCTCGCGGAATGTTTGCTTTGTGTTTCCCCTCGGCGTGGCGCATTTTAACCGACTCTGCCGGCCGACAGCCAGCAGCTAGCCAGCAGCGTCCTCTCATCCCCGCGCCCAGAGAGAGAGGCACTCAGGTCCACTGACAGCTTTTGCCAGGCCTGGGACAAAGTAATCTCAAAGGGCCCCCGACCCAGTACATAGTATAATGTAATGAGGATCCAATTCTGGGCCCCCTTTCTCCCTGAGCCCGGGACAATTGACCCTTTCGTCCCCCCCCCCCTGTCAGCATCCCTGAAGGTACCCATTCCAACTCCGGCCGACCACTGGCTGCACTCCATCTCATTTAGACTATAGACAGTGTGAGCTCTCCCTCGCTGGGGCTGGCAGCACCTCTGTCAACATCCTCTCCGGCCCGGCCCGGCCCGGCCTGACCCAGCCCCACGCTGCCGCCTGCCTGCATGCACTCCATACAGAACTGACCGGCTCAAGCGGCAAAGCAACATATGGACAGCAGAGCTTTTTTTGGGGAAAAAAAGAGTCCTTCTTGCACATGCTTGGGAGAAAAAAAAGACAGAGAGAGACAGACAGAGAGCGAGAGAGAGAAAGAAAGAGAGACAGACAGACAGACAGACTTACAGAGGGTAAAAACTCCAAAGAGCACTTCCACGGCCACTTTCAAGGCCGTCGGAACAACAGGTCACTGCCTTTCGCTGTTGAACAAGGAGGAAAAAAAGAGCCTGTTTCATGGTCTACAAACACACACTACATTAACTCCCAGAAAACATGACAGTGAAAAAACCCACATACGAACGTAACAGCACTGAACCACAACAGTGTGCCGGTTGATCGCAGGTGAGCGTGCCTGCAGGGAGAGCCCAGAGCTCCCTTGTGGAGCTGTACTTCTCTTTCATGCGGTAACAAAAAATGGAGTGCAGAGATGTTATTTACTCATCTCAGAGGGCCTGACAAGGCTGGGGCAGGTGTGTCCTTCTCAGTGGACCAGACGAGTGTTAAGAGTACGTACGTCACGTGTGTGTGTGTGTGCGTGTGTGTGTGGTGTGCGCGTGCGCGTGCGTGTCTGTGTGCGTGTGCGTGTGCGTGTGCGTGTGCGTCCTGTTTTTTATGTATCTGTCTGATGTGTGTGTGTTTGCGTCTGTCTATCTGCTGTGTGTGTGTGTGTGTGTGTGTGTGTGTGTGTGTGTGTGTGTGTGTGTGTGTGTATGTGCATGTGTAGTGTGTGAGTCTGCTTGCATGTAACGGTGTGTAAGTGTGTGTTAGCACATGTCTGGTTGGTTGTGTGGTGGTGTGTTTGTGTCTGCACGTGGTGTCTGTTTTACCATCATGGCCACTGGCATTTCGGAGGTGCTCCACATCCTTGGCCTCTGGACCTGCTGTACCCGGCAGGAATGCACAAGGGATCTGCTGCGGCTTGTCAGATTTAGGGGGGCTCGGGGCTCGGGTGTGGGTGTGGGTGGACTTGGTTTTTTTACAACCCCCCTGCGCATTTTGGGATTCACCGGCCTGTCCATGGCTAACAAGGCCATCACACACCACCACACTGACTCAAAACTGCTTTTCAGAAGCAGACACATGTGCAGGGAAGGGGTTTGCAGAGAGGGCAAAAAACATGTGCAACTAATAACATAGCTTGTGCTTTTGTTATGTATTTGGTTTGGCTAAGATTAAAAATTAGTGTGTCACTGATGGCACATCCCACAGAGTTATTGTATGAGAACTTATAGTACACAGTAGTGACCCACGCTATGCATATATATAGTAAAAACTCAGTAACAGGTGGAAATGTATGATGTAGAGAGACCAATCTTAAAATACCCTCACTTAAAATACCCACACTCCCACAGACTATTCTAAAACATTTATTGTATGTCATTATTATTGCATTTGAATATATACTGAGATGTTACAGAATACAGTAGTATTGTGCGCTGTGATAATAATATTGTTGTGGGTCACAACAGGTGAATCACAATACTGTGTGGGATCACAGCAAAGCTGATGCTTAGTGGCTTCAAGGCCATTCTCTGAGGTGCAAGCAGAAGCAATTGTGCTCCGGTCCTGGCACAAATGTCTACAGCGAAAGGACTTTTCCATCCAGAAGCGAGCTATAATAGTGGGGAAAAAATGAGCCCGCCGGCAGCAACAATGTGAGATCCACATCCAACAATGGCAGAGACAGAGACAGGGACAGAGACAGAGGAAACGCTCAAGAGCACTGGGCAAACAGGGTTGCCCCCTCACCCCCCCTCACAGCCACCCACCACTCTCCTCTCCACCTCGTCTGGAGTCTGACAGTCTGTGGGGCTGCTGCTGCTCGGGCCTGGGCCAGCAGACACAGTGTGCCCACTGTGACGCGGTTGGTCCCCTCCGCAAACGGCCGCAACAAAAAAACAGACGAGCCAGCCAGGGACCGCGCGGCCCCGTCTGGGATAATATTGGAACAATCTGGTCCCTTCTTCTCGCTGCCCGCCACCCGGCATACTCCCTGTCACTCTCCCCTCCGAGAATAGAGATAAATGCGAATACCAGGAGCACTGCTTATCTGTCAACATTGGGGCCGCAGAGATGGCGCGGATGGCTGGATACTGTCCGATAGAGACATGCTGTTTTTACCCCCCCCCCCCCCCAACACTCTCAGCCAGCCTTCCACTACATCATGTCCTCTAAGGCCCCTGCCACCATTGTGACAGCCCCCCACCACCAGCCTTCACCACCAGCCCTCTCCAAGTCCTTGTGCCACTCCAGATCTTTTGATGCCAGGAGGCAGCCGTTATCCCTGGGACTGGTTCCTGCATGGCCAACTGCCTCTAAACCCAGCACAACCACCACCTGCACTATCACCCGTGTGGCCTCCACTTCTGGCAAACAGTAAAACAGCTATTCTTGTTCAAGACCTCTAACATTGACATCCCACCTTCTATTGAGTGGCCCCATTCAGTGTCCCTGAACCCTTTGTGCACACTTACATGTTATTACTTGTCATTAACCCCGATCCTAAATCTAGCCTTAGCACGTCGGCTCCAACACTGTAGTGTTGTCCTGGTATGAGGATCGTAATGCTTATTGGTTACTCTTGATTTGGATGCTTCTGTTACATCACTTTGTTACAGCGAACAGGAAAATGTGGTTAAACTTCATTTGAAGGTCTCTGTTACATTAATTACACACAGAGTATGAAACAGCATATGGGTGGGCAATATGGTAAAATGTCATATGACGATTTTTTTACATTAAATCTTGGTTAGATTTGTTTAATCACGATCTTCCATAAAAAAACCCTTTCTGAACAGATTTTGATGAATATACTCGCAATTTTGCATTAAAATGTAAACATACTGATGAAGCTCTGATACAGGGAATTACAATAGAGTAAGGAATAAAAGCTAAGACAACAACCGCAAGCAAGTAAACATCACTCCGATACTGATAATGTAAACATCCTGACTGCAAGATAATCTATACGATTTCTCCACTTTGGCAGATTGTCAGTGGTCTTCGATTTCACGATTCACGATTTAATATATGCCACTACAGTACAGTAGGTCTGTCAGAACGTGCTTTGTTTTTGGAGGGGTTGCATGTGACATAGGTCTGTTTTCAGGAGCCTGCACTGGGTCACGTTGCCTGAGGTCCAAACCCTGGCTTTCAGCACTCAGCAAGGAGGAGGCTAGCGTATCCCTCTTCATCCAGAGTCCTTGATGAGGAGAGGAGCCCTTATCATGAAAGCATACTCGGAGGTTGAGTAAGGCGCTTCGCCAAGGCCCAACTTTGAACTTCAGATTAGAGGGCCACATGGTGACCATGTGTGTGTGTGTGTGTGTGTGTGTGTGTGTGTGTGTGTGTGTGTGTGTGTGTGTGTGTGTGTGTGTGTGTGTGTGTGTGTGTGTGTGTGTGTGTGTGTCTGCGTGCATGTTTTTTCACCTTGGTGCTGAGATCAAAATCATGTCATGTCATATTGCTCTAGTATTTAGTATGTTGGACCATATTCGCTGGTTTCCTGTGAAAGCATTTCATAATTTTTGGAGGCGCGTGCATTGAAAATCAAGTGCTGCTAATTATTAACATGAAAATCATATAACTCAGATTTCCATTTATTGCTATATATACATAATATTTACTGTAAATGTGCATAGTTTAAAGTCAGTTTATGTATATGTCACCAAACAAGACTAATCGAATAATAGATTTCTGGTCACACACACAAGCAAATAAGAGTGCAGATCGCCCAAAAGCCTCCCACACGTGCACCTACTGTAAATTGAGTTAAAGAGCAACTTCTTCATTTAACATGCTCGTCGCGGGGGCACGTTGGGGCCCCCAGTGATAAACAATGTTGTTTTCGCGCCGCATATGCTGAGGGTATTAAGGAATAGCCCTCCCGAGTGAGACAGTTAATAGCATTCCTGCAGGCCCCTGTCCATGAGCCTGTGTGCCTGCTTTCCCCATCAGGCCTGAGGTTTTTGGGGGAGAGCAGGGGGGTAGCTGAGGAGGCGGGGGGGTGGGCGGTGGGGGCAAGGGGAGGCCTCTCTCTCTGCGGGCCTTGGTGGTGATTTACCGCGCGGCCCTTTACCTGACAGCCACAGCTGCGCCCCGTGACGGATTGGCCGTGTCATCCTCAGGATTCCGCAAGCGCTCCCCTGCACTCAGCATTTCTGTCAACACTGAATATGATGTTCTAATTTTACTGTGGGGTGGGGGCCACTAACACACATGCGCTAGAACGGTTTGGTCATTGCAGTGAGCGGACCGGCCCCTGCAAACTTCTCCACACCATCCAGCTTATCAGCTAACCCTCACGGTGTGGTGTTGGCACGGCAAGCAGGCCCGCCGACAGGGGGGACAAACGGGTATGCTGTCCTGGACCCAAGGGAGATAGGCGGCCCAGAACTGGGTCCCAATTACATTGTATGTATTGGATGGGGAGGGCCTTTGAGATGACTTTGTCCTGGGCCCAGCCAAAGCCGTCAACGTCCCTGACGGCAGGCATGAAGGAGACCTGGGGTATGTCTTAGTTCATCACCGCGGAACCAGAGGCCAGTGGCCCAGACTGAAGGGTAAGCAAGAGCAGAGAAGACTGGTGAAACTCACAGAAGGATAAGGTCCATGAGATCTTGGGAAGGGGGGAAGTAGGCCTACAGTCGGTGCAGAGACAGTCGATGAACACAATAGTAGAGTCTCTACAATAGTAAAAGGCATGCAGCCTTGAGAGAGCCAATTGCTATGGTAGAGCATGCCAGGTGGTTGCAAGCCTGGAAAAGAGGTCTGGGAAGAAAGAAAGAAAGAAAGAAAGAAAGAAAGAAAGAAAGAAAGAAAGAAAGAAAGAAAGAAAGAAAAATGAAAAACAGAAAGAAAAAGAAAAAGAAAAAGAACGAACGAAAGAGTAAGGCAGACAGTCATACAAATGAAGATGCCAGAAACAGGAAAAGGGAATGCATTAAACATGAGTCAGATAGGCAGACAGAAACAGATAGACTTTTCCTACAGGGTGGGGTGTACTGGGGGTGGTGGTAGTCTTTAGGCGTTTGGGAATGGGATAGGCTGTGGGATGGCGAGGGGGGGGGGGGGGGGGTTTGGGGTTCTCATGTATCAAGGAATATGCAGCACTTAATTTACTGAACATGACAAGGCTGCCTTTCCTCTCCTGTGTGGGGGGGGTGGGCCCTGGATTCCAGGAGAGTTGGGGAGGAAAAAGGGATGAGGAGAGAAGGAGAGAGAGAGAGAGAGAGAGAGAGAGAGAGAGAGAGAGAGAGAGAGAGAGAGAGAGAGAGAGAGAGAGAGAGAGAGAGAGAGGAGCACATGGGTAGTCTTATCTCCTTTCTGATATATTATCTCTTCTCCTCGCGTCCATGCAGCGCTCAGGAACGGTGTGCCTTGCCTCTCGCCGGATTGTTTTAGCTGTTGTTGTGTCCCGCATATTAACTCCAGATGTTCGGCTGATGACTGGGACTGGGGGCCTCCAGGGCCTAAGTGTAGGCAGAGGGAGAGGGAGAGAGAGAGATAGAGAGAGAGAGAGAGAGAGAGAGAGAGAGAGAGAGAGAGAGAGAGAGAGAGAGCGAGCGAGAGAGAGAGAGAGAGAGAGAGAGAGAGAGAGAGAGAGAGAGAGAGACTGTTAAATAAAAAAAATGGCCTTTCAGAAGATTATGACCCCTCGTCACCCCTGACGGAAACCCTGGGAATGGTTGGAGCTTTTCATGACGCCCTTGGCCCCTTCCTGAAGGCCAGTCAACCCCCCCTGCAGCTTGGCCCTAAAAATACCGCCTCTCAAAATGTTTGCCTTTTAAATTTGTTTTACAATATCAAGGCTCACCGTTGCACTCAGAGATGTGTCGTTTTCCTCTCTCTCACTCTCTCTCACACACTCACTTTTTCTCATTCCACACATTCAGCGCTACATCGACCATGCACACACACATACACTCACTCACTGTACAAAAAAACCACAAAACAGGTGTTATTGTTGTTCCCTGCAAGCTTTGGCAATGCTGATACAAACAGGCATGACAATAAAACAAACTTGAATTGAATTGAATTGACAGACAGACAGACTGAGAGAGAGAGAGAGAGAGAGAGAGAGAGAGAGAGAGAGAGAGAGAGAGAGAGAGAGAGAGAGAGAGAGAGAGAGAGAGAGAGAGCATATAGAAGACCTAGTGGATCAGCATAAAACTCTGGTGTGAGATGTAATGTGAGTGTGCAGGGTGTCCCATTATGAACGTCCTCATCTGATATTCATCTGACAGGCAAACCAATCAGCTGCCTTGCTGAAGCTGCTGCATCTCCTGGAGTTTTGCAGCCTCTTAACTCCTGAGTGCTGTGGCCCCACCCTTCATTGTCGGGCGCCTGAGGGCCAACAACAGAAGCAATCAGCCGCAAATGCAGCAAGCATTGTTGTGTCCCACCAAGGCCCTCTTTCGACCACTCCAACAGGAACAAAAGTGAAATATTTACCAAGCGGTTGAATGGGACCTACATTTTAAAATACTCACTTTATGAAGACTCATGGTATGGTATTGGTTGTCCCATTGGGGGAATGAAGGGTATAGGGCTGCGTCCCATTTCTAGCACTTCCAGTTGTTCAAGTGGAAGTGGAAGTGGTAGAAATGAGATGCAGCCTATAGATTAGTGTTTATCAACTGGGGTGGTACAGCCCCCCAGGGGGCATTGGGGCACTCTAGGGGGACGTTGAGAAGGATACAGCTAAGAGAGGGTGGTGCTTAGTTTCCATTAGGGGGCATTAATCCATTCAGTTTTTTAATACTAAGGGGGGCGTTGTCAAGCTTATGATGAGGTCAAGGGGGTGTTTGTTCAAAAAATGGTTGAGAACCAAGATGTCTTCAGGAGTCCCATTCAGCTGGATGCTGGAGCCTGAGGAAGGAAATGAGATGTTTCCTCAACTCCAGCACTGGAGGTCACTAGAGCAGCTAATCTGGTCTAAATCCTACTCTGTGACCACTGAGGTTCTATCACTTACCCCAATCATCTGCTTTGTTTTGTCCTTTAAATCCAGAGCAAACAGAGACTATTCGGGCGAGACAAAGGACTTAAACACCACACTCTGCTGACAGAGCAAACTTTTGTTGAGGCTTGGAGAGTTCATCCACATGGAGGGCATTCATGAACTTCCACTGGCTGGTGGACTGTGTGTCTGATCGGTTGGTGTGTATGGAGTGCATGGTGTTGTTACTGAGATCCTTGATCTGATTACCTTCAACGTTGTGCATGATGGCAGATCTGACCTGCTGACTTTCAAATGTGAAGAGTACAAGGAGCCCATGTGTCTGTGAAAGATATTATGAAGCGTTAAGCATATATAAAATTTTGATTTTATGATGCCCTGCCTCAATTAAATCAGACTTTGGATATAACCATTCCCAATTGTAGAATATCATTAAAAGACTGCTTTCCATATGGCTTCATTATTTTCATAGAAGCCATGCAGGACTAATTAAAAATGTGACTTTTGGCACCAAGTGTCAGTGTGGCAGATGAAAGCAAGGTCTTGTGTCTGTTTGGAACAAAACGTTTCAAACTAAATATTTTCTCTCACTTAAAATTGTTGCCGTTGGAACACATTCTCACTCGACCTCTGCAAGCACCCTCCAGGGTTATTTGCATACACAAATACGGAGAATCGACGGAAAAAATCTCAAACGATAAGAAGGCTGGCCTTTTAAAACAGGATGAAAGTCGAGCTTTGAATCCGAAAACGTCTGCATGGGAAACTAACTGATGCTATATTGATAAAGCGCCTCCTTGCACAAGGACACATTTGTGCTTTATATTTTTTTCCCAACCTTTTTGTCACAAAAGGGCTATTATTTGGCAGGGACTTACTTCCAGGGTAACTTAATAAAAATATGAAGTTTTTGAGCTACACTTATACATCTTTCCAATCCAGCACCATAAAAAATAATAAACCCGTAGTAAATATAAAATAACTTGTTAAACCCACCGTAATAGGAGCAGCACTTTATGGCAGGACATTTTTGTAAATGTGTAATATCTGAAATGTGTTGAGTAAATGGTGTCCCATAAATGTACAGTGTTATTTTTTAACAGTCTGCTGTTTACGGGCTGAGTTAAGAGTGTTTGTCCCTGACTGAGAAAGTGAGGCGGAGAGGGCACTTTCTTAGCCCCAATAAAAGAAAAAAAACTTTTTACTGGTCTGTTTTGCATTTTGTTTTCCCTGGTTCCTTGGTTGCCATATCTTTGGTCTTTTAGTTTTTTAAGTTATTATTTTCACCAACACATTATTTTTAACCAATCAAATGGAATGGTTTTTAAGGGACAAATGTTGATTAAAAAAGGTTTCGACCCTCTTTTCTGTGAAAAGGTGCATGCACAATAAAAATCATAGTTGCGTTATCTAATCTGTAAACCTCTCTACAACAGCTATGTTAGGGTGGCTATTTGACATCCTTTTGGACATACTGTACTTGACTCGGGCAGCCTTATGAAATGCATGTACAGTACATGTCTCTGATTAGCTGCCTGATTAGCTGGTTGCATTTCTCCACTGAGTAGCATCAAATGGGAGAATCGCTCCTGTTCCAGGTTTGTAAAATTGTCTACGGTTAAATGGTCACACATACATATCTATCAGTGTGGAGGTAATGAAACGTTTGCACACTACTGGCGCAGCGCAAGAAGACTTTAGCCAGGTGATTTTACACACACTTTGCAGGAAAAAATCCAACTCCAACAATATTCCAACAATGCAACAGTGTGTGTGTGTGTGTGTGTGTGTGTGTGTGTGTGTGTGTGTGTGTGTGTGTGTGTGTGTGCGTGTGCGTGTGTGTGTTTGTGTGTGTGTGTGTGTGTGTGTGCGTGTGTGTGCGTGTGTGTGCGTGCGCGTGTTGAATGTCAGAGAAAATGTAAATTCATGTATCAGGATATTAGTCTTTAGTGTGTGTGTTGGGGAGGTGAGTATTTCCAGTGTGTTATCTATGTGTTAGTTAAAATTGTATACTGGAGACTGGTCAAACGCAATTTCAATCTTCTGTGTTAACCCTGCTATATAGATTTTTGACAATAAAGTAGGCCTGGCCTACACTTTAACTTTTCACTAGCCATAGTCTGTAAGCAACGTTACAATACGCATAAAGAAAGTGAGTGAGTCACCTGTGAAACATGCAGCATCTCACTGGAGCACTGAGTGAGAGGCAGACTGCCAAAGTAAGCTAGGTTGGCAGGTCTCAGAGAATCAAACTATTGTTTGGGCTTTTTTTTTCTAAAAACCTATTAAATTCTACCTATTTCTAAGGTTGGAGGGATAAAATAAAGTTTTCTATTCTGTAAACATAGCATACTGTATTTGCTTCTTTTGTGATGGTTTGTGAGCATATTTCGATGCAGTGGTTCTCAACCTTTTTTGAACTACAACCCCCACCCCCGGCCCGTGACCTTATCATAAGCCTCCCAACACCCCTTGACTTTATCATAAGTCTGCCAACGCCCCTCTTAGAATTGAAAAATAAACGCCCCACCCCCCCACCCACCCCAGGGCTTCCCAGCGCCCCCGTTGAGCAACACTACTTTAAAGTGTATTCGCAAAAACTTGCAAAAGCTTTGAAAGTTCACTCCCTTACATATACAGTACATGCAGCTCTTGCAAAAAGTAGCAACCTTGTGGATCGTGGCTCTGCGGCCTGACAGAAGGCTTATCATGATGAAGCGCCTTGAAAGAAATGGCACAGCAGATCTGAAGGAGTGATGTCTGTCAGTTTTCCGTGTCAGCTTCAAGAGCGCGAGCTGATGCGGCCGACAGCTAAGGCTGCCGGCTTCCTCTGATGTCACGATAGCCATCTAAAAGAGAGACGCCGCCACCCCAGTCCACACGGGCCCCAGCTGTGTCAATCCCAGGCAATCTCCGACTCATTGAGATGGAAATCAAATTGGAAAAGACAAATTTTAAGGGAATACAGTTGACTTCTTTATTGCCGCAAACATCCAAATGTGGGGGGAAAGTGCAGGAAAGCCGACGTTTAATCTAACCCCAGTGGCTCCTTGTACCCAAACAATGACCTGATTTACTGTTACGCGTGATGACTGTAATTGTGGGAGTCCGCATGTGAGTTATGCAAATGGGACATTTTTTTTTCCAACCGCATCACACATTTTTATTTTTTTTCCCCTGTGTTGCATTCCAGAGACCTAAAGGGACAGCGAGCTGCTCCTTTTCACATTTTTTCCCACGTCTTTTTCCCTGTCACAGGATGTTCCTAAACCCATAACATCCACGTGCACGTCGTCCAACACAACAGACCACAACGTTCATCTCTAACTGCAAGACCTGTCCAACAACAGACAGGTCCTCCTTCATTGCCAGGTGGCTTGGCCACGTAGCTGATTGGACACTCCCCCACACACTAAACACCACCCTCTGGCCCTGTCCCGCCTCCCTGTCCCCCTCACCCCACTCACTCCTCCCCCTGCCTATCCCTGTCTAATGGTCAATAAATCAGAGAGAG
The DNA here is from genome assembly GCF_034702125.1 of Engraulis encrasicolus. Taxonomy (NCBI): domain Eukaryota; kingdom Metazoa; phylum Chordata; class Actinopteri; order Clupeiformes; family Engraulidae; genus Engraulis; species Engraulis encrasicolus. The sequence continues at coordinate 48,584,374 of NC_085859.1, read as the reverse complement.
AGAGAGAGAGAGAGAGAGAGAGACAGAGAGAGAGAGTTCCGGGCACCTTGCCAGGGGGTGATTATGCTGTCCAGATATCTGCATCTTCATCACAGAGACCGAGACAGACAGAGACTACAACAGACATCTTGGATGCGTCTGCTTGCCTCTTTTTTTTTTTTTAGTTTTTCCAGACTCTTCTTCTCCCCCTGTCTCTCTTCTTCTTCTCCTTCACCCACCGCAACTCCACCCGTTCCACTACCACCCCCCCCCACCCCCACCCCACCCCACCGCACCCCACCCCGCATTATCAGCCGTGCAGATATCGCTGACGGTTCACAGGCAGAGCATTAAAATAAACAACAGGAGACAGATTCTGATGCAATCGAAAGAAGAGCCCTTATCTCTCCCCGTATACGCCATCCCATTTCATTCTGCTACATATCTGAGTAAAAGCAGTTCAACTTAGAACGCCGGATATCTTTTGATATTCCTGTGAAGGTGTGAGGAAAAGAGAAAGAACGAACAGCACAAGGCCAGGTTATTGCTCCTCAAACAGACTTTCGAATTTAAGAACGATGCAGCAAATTGTTCATCCCACGAGCAAAAACAAACAAACAAGCAAGCAAGCAATCAAATGTGGCTAACAATTTATTCTAATGGTCCACTATTACAGTGGATCTACAACATTAGGTACAGTGTAATAACCAGTGTAACAATATTTAATACCATGTAATACCATGTACCAATTTACTTACATCGAGGGTTAGGGTTGGTATATGGTATTACACTGGTATTACGTGGTATTAGATATTGTTACGCTGGTTATTAAACTGCACCTAATGTGGTAGATCCACTGTAATAATGAACCATTAACACAAAGTGTTACCCAAATGTGATTTGGTCAGTCGATCTTCAGGTAAGTGTGCAGGTTTCTTTTTTTGTGTGATTCACAGTTTTTTTTATTTGTGAACAAATTCCCAAGCTGGGAAACAAAAGCATTATAAAGTCAGTGATCAATACCCACGCACCCCACCCCAACCTTAGATACAAATCACAGGACCCATTAGGTCGTAAATGAAAAAGAAAGAAAGAACAGAACAGAAAAAAGCAGGTTTCTTTCATTACTGAATGATAACCTCAATGTGGTGATATCCAACGCACCTGTCTGACTACAGAAGTATGTCAAAGTGTTCCTTTCTAATCAAACGTTTTCATAAAAGATGTAATATCTTAATGAAGAGGGGGGGCTGTTACAAGATGTTAACTAGATGTTTAGATGAGTGACTTCTCTCTGTTCGGTGTGTGTGAGTGTGTGTGTGTGTGTGTGTGTGTGTGTGTGTGTGTGTGTGTGTGTGTGTGTGTGTGTGTGTGTGTGTGTGTGTGTGTGTGTGTGTGTGTGTGTGCGCGCATGTGTTTATGCAAGAGTGTGTGTGTGTGTGTGTGTGTGTGTGTGTGTGTGTGTGTGTGTGTGTGTGTGTGTGTGTGTGTGTGTGTGTGTGTGTGTGTGCGTGCGTGCGTGGGTGCGTGCGTGCGTGCGTGCGTGCGTGCATGCGTGTGTGTGTGCGTGCGTGTGTGTGTGTGATAGATGCCTTTTGAACAGCAGCATTCCAGATTGAGAGCCCGCTGAGTTCTGTGACCTTTTCAACCTGTAACTTCAGTCTACCAGCAGCTGTGCACCCGTATTGAGACTCCAGCGCTATATGGTGTGTGTGTGTGTATGTTTTGCTGAGCATGTGTGTGTGTGTGTGTGTGTGTGTGTGTGTGTGTGTGTGCGCGCGCACATAAACGTGTTTATGCAAGAGTAAGTATATGTGTGTGTGTGTGTGTGTGTGTGTGTGTGTGTGTGTGTGTGTGTGTGTGTGTGTGTGTGTGTGTGTGTGTGTGTGTGTGTGTGTGTGTGTGTGTGTGTGTGTGTGTGTGTGTGTGTTGTGCACTGTGTGTAGTTATGTGTGTGAACCCGTATTGAGGTTTCTGGGTGTAAGGCCCTACTGCCGCGGGCCTCCGGCCAGCCTGCATCCCTCCACCCTTAGAGAAAGAAAGAGAGAGAGAGAGAGAGAGAGAGAGAGAGAGAGAGAGAGAGAGAGAGAGAGAGAGACATATTGAGCATGACAGAGTGCTCTCAGACCCGGAGGCTTGTGGTGGCGGTGGTGATGGCAGCAGGGAAGCCGACAAGGGGGACAAAGAGGTCAGCTGTCCTGGGCCCAGGGAGACGAGGGGCCCATAATTGGGTCCTCATTGTATTGAATGTATTGGGTGGGGGGGCCCTTTCAGATGACTTTGTCCTGGGCCTAGCCAAAGCTGTCAGCAGCGCTGGATGGCAGGATGGTGGAGGGAGGGAGGGAGGGAGGGAGACGGGTGGAAAGCTGGCAGCCTGCACTGCATTCAGAGTCAGGTATTGATTTGGAAGAGAGGAGAGAGGAGAGTACACGGGGTGAGGGCGGGAGGAAGGGGATGGTCGGGTGCATGGAAACCTGATGCCCCCGCATTGTGATAATGGCCCACTCCCTCAGGAAATACCTGGCCAGGTTGGGAGAAGAAGAAGAGAGGAGAGGGGAAAAAAAGAGAAGAGAGAAGAGAAGAGAGGATGGGGAAGGAAAGGTAAGCACTCAAAACAGCGTAGCCATTGTTCGTCTGCTGGAGGTTCACAGGGCCACAGTGACAACCGAAAACAGTAGGTTTGCTCTGAAAAACACAAAACAACCCAGATGACCCAGAGGGATTCATTCGGCAGCCAAACCGCACTCTGCTTTAACATGAGCACTTGAATGAATGGGAGTCACATCATCGGACAGCCCCGAAGGCTTTATTGTGCTGCCCAATGGAACAATTAAATAGATTTGATTTCTGGGGTGAACAATAACTCACATCACAATTGCATCTGAACTCTGAGATGGAACGTAGAAGTGTTTGGTAGAGTATATGTGACTCCCATTAT
>NC_085859.1:48571457-48576457 GCF_034702125.1 Engraulis encrasicolus | reverse complement strand
GCAATGTAATACATATTTGTCTAAATTATTAAAGGGGCATTCCACCGGTGGAGACATGAATATGTTACTGAAAGTGGGTCATATGTATAGTAGAATAGTAACATACATTTCTAATTTGGTGCCTTCTTGGCCAAGAAAAGGCAGAAAATGACTTTTTAGTGCTTGTGGATTTGTGACAACAATCCCCATAATGCACTGCAATGCTCAAGTTCCACTGGCCACACCCAGTTATTTGGGACTCTATGCATCATCCCTCCCTCAGCTTGCAGGCAGTGTTGCCAGATTGGGCTGTTTCCCGCCCAATTGGGCTGCTTAGGATGGTCGTGTGCAGGTAAAAATGGTGTGACGGAGGTCATCTTGCACCTGTTCACCCCCCTCGGGGATCGAACGTGCGACCTCGACAACTACAACGGTTCGGCAATGGGAGACACAGTACGCTACCGCTGGGCCAAGAGACTAGTCTAGGCTGGTTTTGAGCATTTTTTGGGCTGGAAATCATCAGCCTCATCTGGCAACCCTGCTTGCAGGTGCATCACAGTGGGACAGACATCACTGGAAAGGAGAAGCTGGAGCACACTGCAGCTTAGTTTTCAAGACTTTATTTTGTGCACACACACGCGACCAATGTTTCTGTGTTGCTACACCTTCTTCAGAGTCTAATGATAGCAAGGGAGAGACACACATTTCAAGACTTGACATTCACAGGTGATCCTACTTGGTTTGGCTAAATTGGTCTGATCTCATTGCAGGTAATTGACCCCACCCCCCAACACCAGGAAAAGATTGTAGACAATTAGACAGCTTGCCAACTTCCCAAAACAAAATAAAAAAGTGAAAAAAACAATACACAAAGAACATTGTCAATAAAACCACAGCTACAATTATTAGAAGACCACAGCTGCGATGCTGGAACAATTTGTTACAGAGAGCAAGACATATTGTGTTCCTCATTTATGCCCTGAGGCTCCACTGAATTTAGAGTATGAATCCAAAATGCCTTTCCACAAAGCCTCTCTGTCTAATTGTCTGCAATCTTGTCCTGGTGTTGGGGGGTGGGGTCAATTACCTGCAATGAGATGAGACCAATTTAGCCAAACCAAGTGGGATCACCTGTGAATGTCAAGTCCTGAAATGTGTGTCTCTCTCTTGCTATCATTTGACTCTGAAGAAGGTGTAGCAACACCGAAACGTTGGTCGGGTGTGTGCACAAAATAAAGTCTTGAAAACTAAGCTGCAGTGTGCTCCAGCTTCTCCTTTCCAGCTATGCCAGTGACTTACTGGCAGTGTTGCCAGATGAGGCTGATGATTTCCAGCCCAAAAAATGCTCAAAATCCGCCTGGAAGCACTAAATCCCGCCCAATTCTATTGATGTCGATGGGAAAGATTGGGCGAGTTTTCCTGTAAAATGCCATTTTTACCCGCAGACGGCCATCCCAAGCAGCCCAATTGGGTGGGAAACAGCCCAATCTGGCAACACTGCTTACTGGAGCCTCAATGCAAGTGATTTCAAAAGCACTGGGACACTGATCTGTGATAGGTCTGTTAGAGCATTAGGTCCAACCCCCTATGGGCGGGGTTGAAAAGGTGGGAAAAAGGCTTGTAGTCTCAACAGAAATCCACCTCTCTTACACTTCCTATGTCGATGATGCAAAATGACCATTTTTACATCATTGACATAGGAAGTGTTAAGAGATGAATGCGGATTTCTCCTATCTCAGGGGGAATTGAGAGATTTTTGAAAGACCATTCAAAAGTATGACTGGGTGTCTATCAATGGAAAGCCTAATGCAAAATGGGTGGAGTGTCCCTTTAAAGTATTGCTTAGTCAGGGGAGTCTTTCATCTGCCATTTATGTACAATAAAGTAAATTTTGGTTGCCCCAGTAAGTTGCAACTTCGAATGTAGATTGTGTGACGTCTCCAAATGATTAACTTTTCTAAGCTTTTGTGGTATCCGATGCGATGCCTTGTTACAGCTTGTTGCTTTGGAGTGCCTTGAAAATTTTCAGTAATTGAAAGGGTGCCTTGCCTAAAAAAGGTTGATAAACACTGGTTTAGAAAACTGTTAGTTCACTGCTGTTAACTAAGAAAAAGTTTCTAAAACTGTGCTGCATGGAGATGCAGGTCTTGAATGAGCCATACAGGTCTGGAGCAGGGCGCCCATGGGAGAGATACAGGCCTTCTCCCATGTCAGATGCCTGGGCCCCGATTGAGAGAAGCCATGGCCCCAGACAGGCAGCCATGCTCAGGGGCAGTCCCTGGGGGAGGCTCTGGGGCCGAGGCAGAGGCCAGAGCCCCAGGCAATCTCATGCATGTCATTTGTCTTGTGTGTGTGCTCTCTTTGATACTTGCCCGGACTTCTCATGTTTTCCTCTGGAGAAAAGAACAGGGGGAAACGAGCAGGAGAACATCATCTAGATAAATGGCAGTGCCTAAGCCCCCATATGGCTATGGCTGCCATTTTTACACATGTGCAGACGTGTGACATTGGCAAAACACGTTGCCGTACTAAATCTTCATAGCATTTCGCGATTAACGCAGTTCATCAAATTGTTGTTTTTCTGTCCCATTTGATTCGAATTCAAGCACTGTGGTGGGAGGGACTTTTTGCAACAGCTGTCAGCGGAATGCTGCTTCAAATTGGGCATGAATTTATGACAAACTCAGGAAGCAGACGCGCATGCCAGAAGAGCACAACAGTTCTACTGTCAGATGATTAAAATACAATGATGGAAACATCTACATACTATATTTATATGGTTACAGTACAGTACATTACCAATTTACCTCATGAAACGAGACTTTAACGCCTGTAGCACTTACAGTAGAGTACATGGGATTACCAATTTACCTCTTGAAACGAGACTTTAACGCCTGTAGCACGTTATGATTCGAGACCATTCATAATGTAACATGTGATTCTGCTGAAATGATTTCCCCCGTAGGGCCTTGTCCATGTTGATTTCAAAGACCTTTAATGAGTTGTGTTGACTGTGTGCTTTGTGCCGTTTCTTTTTACTTCTCCCACAATCCAAAAAACACCTTAGTTTTTTCGGGAATTTCACCTCAGTGTAACGATAGTTTAGCAAGACTGTTTCACGAGGGTCTGCCAGGTCTCGCTTGCATGGAATTCATCATGAATAAATCGGTGCTGAGAGGTCTAATTTAGCCAGGAAACGGACCCAGGAGGGGCGTTGACTGCCAGTAAGCCCCAATCCACATCACGGACTCCCGGCGTATTTTCGTGTTGCACGCGATCCGGGGGAAACTTTGTTGCTTGTCTCCTGTTAGTTTCCCCTGCAACGATAAATCAATTGATAGCACCTGCGTCCGTGCGAAAGCTAACAATGTTGTAATGATAGGGGTTAATGGAAAGATGTGTTTAAAAAACAAAATGTCACTGAAGGTCTAATTCCAGGAGTATCTGAGAATCAGCTGGGCCAGATGAGCTTAAAGGTATGATTACGCTTGTGTCGCAACCTGTGCTAACATGGAAGTCTTTTATTGTCTGTCTTTTAGTCCCACGGAGTTTAAGGTGGGTCAACATTTTGTCGACAGTCACAATGTTTTTTTTTTCACCCAGGCCCAAGTTTGGACATGACATACACCAGATGTGGTACGGCAACCGTTCCCAGTTTATCACCCTAATTATAGCACAAAAAGGTACTAATGTTGAGGCCCACATTAGCGCATGGTGAACAGTGTGTGTGTGTGTGTGTGCATGTGTGCATATGTGTGTGTGTGTGTGTGTGTGTGTGTGTGTGTGTGTGTGTGTGTGTGTGTGTGTGTGTGTGTGTGTGTGTGTGTGTGTGTGTGTGTGTGTGTGTGTGTGTGTGTGTGCATGTGTGCATATGTGCATATGTTGGTGTGTGTGTGTGTGTGTGTGTGTGTGTGTGTGTGTGTGTGTGTTGGGGTGGGGGTGCATAACAGTGGAGTGAAGTGAGCTGCGTCTTGCAACAATGTGTAGAATTTACGGTATATGAAAGACCAGTATCCCAGCGGGAATGCTTTTATTGGCGCTCCTCAAATGACCAGGTCATTAAACATCAATGGGCCGGCAAGCGGCGGCAGCTACATGAGGCTGCGGAGCAAGTGAGAGAGAGAGAGAGAGAGAGAGAGAGAGAGAGAGAGAGAGAGAGAGAGAGAGAGAGAGAGAGAGAGAGAGAGAGGGGCCCTGGTGCCGGTGCTGGTAGCAGAGGTAGTGGCAGGGCCGCTCAGAGCTTTGGCCAGGCCCAGGACAAGGTCGTCTGAAAGGGCCTCCCCAGCCCAATACATACAATGCAATAACGATCCAATTCAGGGCCCCCTCTCTCCCTTGGCCTGGGACAACTGTCCACTTTGTCCCCCCCCCCCTGTCGAGGCCCCTAGGTCCTAGTGCTCCTAGTGCTTCTCCTTCTGCTGTCGCTGCTGCGGCTGCTGCTGCTGCTGGATGTTCTCACCCCTCGCGTGACTTTATTTGACACAAGCGGCGTGTGTGAGGACAGGGGCTGTTTCGAGAGACAATAATCACTCTCTCAACTTAACTGGAAACACAATAGTCTAGGCAGGCCGTCTGGCTAGCTAGCTGGCTGGCTCGATGGCTGTCGGACGGCGTGACGCTGGGGGTGGTCCCTAACCATGGCAAACATCTCCAGGCCCCTCCAGTCAAATGCCACCCTGGGATGAGCTCGAACGGTTTTGCGGTCTCACAGGGATTCAGGCCTTCAGCAGAGTTGGAGTATGTATGCAACACCACACTGTACACACACCCGCGCTGGGACGCACGCACAACGCAAACACACCCTACTGTTTGACAAGTCCAGCTGTGATTTAATTCTTTTAAGCAAATGTTGACTCTTGACACATACTGTATATGTGCCTATGTTTGCCTCCCAATCAGATAAAATACAAACCACACAGCAAAACCAATGGCTTGGATGAAGTCAATTGTCTGTATTCTGCTGGAAGAAGAAGGGTGCCAGCATACTTCCATGTACGTATTTCAATTTCTTAAAGCTGAAC
>NC_085859.1:48553957-48566457 GCF_034702125.1 Engraulis encrasicolus | reverse complement strand
TGTGTGTGTTTGTGTGTGCATGTGTGTGTGTGTGTTCGTGTGTGCGTGTGTGTGTGTGTGTGTGTGTGTGCATGCGCATGTGTGGATTATGTATACTATATGTGTACGTAGTGGTTTGCGCGTATATGTTACGTATCCTCGAAAACCACAAGTGTTTAACATCTGTTTACTTTAATGTGTTGTGAATTAGGGAAAAAGACACAGCGAGGGACTTTTAAAGGCAAGAAAAAGTGCTTTGAGATCTGAAATCCTATGCGCAGCCAAAGAAAAAAGTGCTTTGTTAAGAGCAAGAAAGCCAGTGAATTTTTCATCCGCCGAGTATGGATTTGTCATCAGGCGCTTACAAAGTGCCAGAAATAAGAAGAAGAAAAAAAAGCTTTCCCATCAGCCATCAGTACATCACCATGGCAACGATACACAGACTCCGCCACGTCCAGACTCGAGCCGACCCAACTCTCTCTCTCTCTCTCTGTTTCTCTCTGTTTCTCTCTCTCTCTGTCTCCCTCTCTCTCTCTCTCTCTCTCTCTGTCTCCCTCTCTCTCTCTCTCTCTCTCTCTCTCTCTCGCTCCCTGTACGTGCGATTAATAGGCGAGATTTATCCTGTCAAATAGCAGATGACACCTTTTGGCGCTGGGGGTGCCGTTCCTGAAGCGGGCCGATAGGAGTGTGGATACAGTGTTTATCATAGCACGCCGTGTGCCAAAGCATTCCTGACCGTCGAGCCATTCCCCCGGTCCCAAATATAGGTAGATCCTGAGGAGAGAGAGACCAGAAGGGGGGAAAGAGAGAGAGAGAGAGAGAGAGAGAGAGAGAGATAGAGAGAGACAGAGAGAGAGAGAGAGAGAGAGAGAGAGAGAGAGTTGGGTAGAGGCAGAGGCAGAGAGGGTGGAGGAGGTGTAGAGTGTATACAGTATGTGTGCAGAGTAGAGATATGTTATACTCTTTCTGGAGTGTGTGTGTGTGTGGGGGGGGGGTCAAAGGACTGAGTGAGTAAGTCAGAGAGAGAGAGAGAGAGAGAGAGAGAGAGAGAGGGTGTGTGCGTGCGCGCGTGCCTGTGTCTGTGTGTGTGTTACTGTGTGCGTGCGTGCATGCGCGTGTGTGTGTGTAATTGTGTAAGTGTGTGTAGGGCAAATGTGTACGCAGCAGTGACGGTGGTGGTTGAGGGAGAGAGCTCTGGATTGTATTATGTGTTATTCCGAGCAGGGTGGTCCGCACTGCTTGCTTAGAGCAGTATATCATAAAACACTATTCCTCTCTCCAAAACAACTCTCTCTCTCTCTCTCTCTCTCTCTCTCTCTCTCTCTCTCTCTCTCTCTCTCTCTCTCCCTCTGCTCTCAGCCTCTTTCTGCTGTGGGCAGGGGGCCCATTAACCATTTATGGACTAAGACAACATTGCCCGGTGTCAGCCAGGTTACGAATAGCCTCGCCTCACCCTGATTCATCTCCTGATGAACCAGACGGGGACAGACAGAGCGCACTGTAACCAACGACGACAAAAGGGAAACCTCCTGAACCCCCCTCAGCCTCAAACCCCAGACCATTACAGCAAGGATCAGGTCGCTCCCAAATTGCGGGAAAGGACGGAGGTATCTAGCCTCTCTACACGAACAAAAGAGGATAAAAAATACGTTGGGTTGCTGACCTTTTTGAAGTTGTTTGACTGCGATATGCAAGGAGCACATCCATTATCTCAAATAGCTCTGCTGCTGCACCTGGAGATGGTTTCAGGAGGCTAAGAGGACCAAGGCACACTCACAAAATATTATTGACCTAATTGCCTCTCTCTCTCTCTCTCTCTCTCTCTCTCTCTCTCTCTCTCTCTCTCTCTCTCTCTCTCTCTCTCTCTCTGGCCGGGCTCTGATTTCTTCCCAAGCTGTGAATCATTATTCAAATTGCGCCATCGTGCTGCTCCCTCCTCTGAGCAACTATACTCTACCCAGCAGCAGCAGTGCTGCTGCCCTCTTGAAAGCTTATCATTCCCCACAGAATGCATTTCATCAGTGGGGGCTTCTGAATGCCGTTCTGGCCCTTCATTGTTCCTCTAATCTTGCTCCCTCCGGTGGATCTAAGAAGGGGAACAGAGGGGCACTATTAGGGCTGATGAAAAGGATGCAGAAGATATGGTGCTGGAGGAGGAGGAAGGGAGGAAGGGAGGAGGAGGAAGAGGAGGGGATGGGAGGAGCAGGCGATTATGGTGGTGGTGGATGTGGGGAAGTTGGGTGAGTGGGTTAGTGTGTGCGTGTGTGTGTGTGTGGGGGGGCGTAATTGGGAGCAGGCGACTAAGGATAACATGTCATCATTAGCATCAAAAACTCAACCTTTGCCCTGCTGGAGAAATGGAAAGAAAGAAACTGAAAGAGTGAGAACGAGTGACAGACCGACAGAAAGCGTTAGAGAGGGGGAGAGAGAGAGAGAGAGAGAAAGAGAGTCCCCGAAGTGCTCAACACAACACAACACACAAGCAACAAGCATCCACCTTTATTCCAAAATCTAGCAGAAGAGTATACGCAGAAAAAAGATTAGCCGGTTATAAGACGATGCGATACGGTGAAAGTGGGGGGTGGGGTGGGGGGGTTGTGGCCTGGATGGATCTGGGGTAAGCGTACATACTTAAGGGCCCTCGTATAAGGAGAACTATTCACCCTGCAGGGGACTCCATCCAAACTCTTGTGTTGTTCTTTTGCCGCGTTCCTGTTCCTTCCTGGGGACAGAGACCTGTGGGAGAAAGAGAGAGGGGAGAGGGGGGGAGAGAGAGCCTCTGTTGTTCTTCTTTAATGCGACCCAATCAGGCTCCCATGAGGGGGATCCCTACCAGGGAAGCAGAGACGGGGGGAACAAAGGGGGTCACTTGTCCCGGGCCCAGAGAAAGAGAGGGGGCCCAGAATTGGATCCTCATTGCATTGTACGTATTGGAATTGAGGCCCTTTCTGATGTCTTTGCTCCTGGGCCCGGCCAGAGCTGCTAGCGTCCCTGATCCCTACACTACACTATCCTAACTGTCAGCCATAGAGACTGGGGAGGGGTGGAGGGGTTGTTGTGGTGGGGTCGGGTGGTGTGTGGGTAAGATGGGGATGAGGGTGGAGTGGGGGGTGGGGGGTATGAATGACCTATTGTCCCCTCTTCCCTCATCTCTCTGGAGAACTAGGGAACTTCGCAAGGCACAATGACACTGTGTGTGTGTGTGTGTGTGTGTGTGTGTGTGTGTGTGTGTGTGTGTGTGTGTGTGTGTGTGTGTGTGTGTGTGTCTGTGTGTGTCTGTGTGTGTGTGTGTGTGTGTGTGAGAGAGTGAGCGTGCGTGCGTGCGTGCGTGTGCGTCAGTCCCTTTTTTCACAGAGGAGTTATACGGCCCTGGCTTTGAACAGGGCTCTTGGGATGGAGCCTTCGCTCTTCAGTCCACCCGGAAGAAGAAAGTCATCGGGGAGACTCATCGGGGAGATCTGTGGGAGGATTTCAGGTCGCTTTGTGTGTGTGTGTGTGTGTGTGTGTGTGTGTGTGTGTGTGTGTGTGTGTGTGTGTGTGTGTGTGTGTGGTGTGTGTGTATGTGTGTGTATGTGTGTGTGTGTGTGTGTGTGTGTGTGTGTGTGTGTGTGTGTGTGTGTGTGTGTATGTCTGTGTGTGTGTGTGTGTGTGTGTGTGTGTGTGTGTGTGTGTGTGTGTGTGTCCATGTACATGTATAATATGCTTATGCAAATTATAGCATGTTACCAAAAATAAGAGGAATAAGAAGAGTATAAGAGGAAAGAGAGATAAAATGTGCAAGGAAAACAGAACAGTGATCTTTGTCAAGGTACTTGTATTGCCAGATTTGTTTTGCTTTTGTCTACACACCCCCCCCACCACCCCCACCCCCCCCCCCCCACACACACACACACACACACACAGCGGCGTGGAACAGGGGGGGAAAACCCAGACTCATTCTCAGGGCCCAGCCCACCTGGGGGGCCCACCGGGGGGCCCCTATGGAAAATGTCCTTCTTGTTTTGCTTTTTTAAACATTATTTTTACAATAATGTCAATACATGTTGGTAATTTATGTAATTCCAATGTTCTCTGGAAATACATCTGTTAAATTGGATATCCTAGCCTGCAAATAGGCTACAATATATATCAAACACCCCCATAATCAGTGCGCATTGGTTTAGTCCGCCCTCTCGCGGACTTTTGATTGCACAATATGCGTAATCAACACTCACTCACTTCATTATAGGCATTAAACGCAGCAGCCAGTTAGCAATGAAAGATGTCTAAAACACCAGGCTTTCACAAAAAGAATAGAAAGGCAAGAGAGACAGGGGAAACCAGACGAAGCAACTGCTGCTGATTTCTTGCAAGAAAGGTGAGCCCAAATGTCAAAATTACCGCCTACAGTACTGGTTATCTCATTCCCATTCCGTGTGGCCTACTGTGATAGCCGGAGTCAGATTAAAAAAATATATATCATTTTTTGGCTATAATTGTGATAGTCTATTGAACCCATATTTGTCTTTGATATATTCATAACAAGTCACAAGACCAACATAGGGTCGATGTTGGTTCAAATATCCAAATAGCAAAGGTAATTTGTAAAATGAATCAAGAAAATGTCACAAACGTGAAGATGCCCCCTGTCACAGCAGATGCAAATTGTGCGAACTTGAGAGAAGGTGAGGCTATTTTAGCTAGCCTAATATCCTAATGTTGAGGAAAAGCAGTTTCTCAATCGGGTGCATCACATTTGCAGATTGATTATGTCCTCGTAACGATATTAATCAACGTCACGTTCATCAGTTGCCAATGTCAAGGTGGCGGTGCGAGCTGTCAGTCCTGAACCGTCATTCTGCTTTCATTTTGCGGTCTCAACACTCTCAATAGGAAATCTCTGGTTACTTTCCCTGGCCATCTGACAACGTCCGTTGTAGCTGAAGTGTGGTAAATGACGAGATTTTGACGGGGCACCAGTCTGCGTTTTGAATGCTGCTGACGCCATTCTAATCTGCGCAAAGCGCAAGACAAAAGATAGGCAGAGTAGCCTACCTACCTCCGTGCTGAGCAGGTAGCCTATCTGCATTGAGTGCTCATGACAATTACCCTATTTAAGGTAGGCTACTGTGAAATAGTTACTGGCCAATTTAAATCTGAAACTATAGCCTATGCAGTAGCCTAATAAATAATGATTTCTATGTGACTAGGTTCGGGGTGCCCTGATTTAAAAAGGTTGAGAATAACGGCATCAAATCCAAACAGCGATACTTTTGTTCCAGCCTATTTTAAGCGACATTCCATAGTAAGCTTCTGCCAGTAAATCACAGCTGATTCTCTATTCCTTGCGCTCCCAAAAAATAACTAACGGACAAATGACGTGCGGGTGCGTGCAGCGGGCCAGTGCAAGTGAATGAATGTGTGCGCGAGCGCGTGTGTTTCTGTTCAGGGATGCATATTGAAGAAAGTTCTATATCAATGTCTCATGTCTCCTTATTGCACGAAATATTAGGCTAAATGCATTGTGAAGAGAGATTTACCAGTCTCTCTCCTCCCCTTCACACCATAGTGATGAAGTGATTAAAAGTCATCTCTATGAATATGATAGCAGACTTTTCACAACTGGTGATGTGAAAAATAAGGACATTATGTCTGTTCTGTGATAGGCTATCATATGATTGAAAATGAGGATGATTCAAGTGAAGGGGAGGAAAGCATAGGCCTAGAGGGTTTTTCTGAGGAAGGCAAGGAGGATGACAATATCAGTCGCGCGTTCGCGCGCGGGGGGGTTGGGGGTGGGGGGGGGGGTTGTTTGGGGGGTTGTGAGTAGGGGGGCCCATGAAAGAAGTTGTTCCTAGGGCCCCAAATTTGGTGCTACGCCCCTGCACACACACACACACACAATGTTCATCAGCATAAAGCAGAGTGCCGAGGTTCAGCTGAGGTCAAGCACAAATCTTGGCCGTGGGTTTTAACTTGGACAGCTCGGCCGTCCAGCCTGAGAAAGAGTCTACATTAATGGACTCCTCTGTCCGGGGTGATGGATCTGGTCTTCATCTGGTTATTATTACATTCCATGGTGGCCTATAACCCCCGCTCCCCTCCTCCCCCCCTCTTCTGATTTTTCTCATTCCTCCAAATTAAAGTGAGTAAACTCCGGCCGACCTGATAAGCGGTTACCTCTCACAGCTATTTTTTTAAATATATAAACTCCATCTGACAGAAACATTCATCTCTCCGGAGGGAGCTGTAGGCCTTCGCCAGAGCTGTTTCACAGCTTCAGGCGCTAAGCCTGCATGACCAGCATCAGGAGATTAAATGCCTCAGCTTAGTTTGGAGGGACGACCAGTTTTTTAGTGGAGGTATGTTTCAGATCTTTCAGTGTCATCTGTCCAAGTGTACACACACCCATGAGTCATACAGAATTTTTAAACATGAAACCACCACACACTTTTATGTCACTGCAGCAGGGAACAACATAAACTTACCCAGAATAATGTGACCACTGAGCAGATACCAGATTGATTGTCTTGATCATTTAAAAACAAAAGCATAATACAGACAATGACGCAGGAAGTGAGATGAATGGGTATTTCTTTGAGAAAGACAATAAATAAAACATGGCGGCAGAGCTTTTCAGCGAAGAAGCCTTTGTGAGGAGGAGACACCGGATGAGTGCTGGACGCCTGCAACGTGAAGAGCCGGCCAATTCATGATCCACCAGAGAGCATTTCAAAGCCACAAGAGCATATTTCAAGGGCAGGAGGAATGAAAGCTGAGGTTTCTGGTCCGGGGTCATCTGAGAAGTCAAGAACAAGAGTCCCCCGAGAGGTTCCAACAGGAAGTCATCACGAGGCGGGCAATTAGCATGGAAGGCCTATTTCATGTTCTAGAACAGAAAATGAGAGAAAAGGGGGGGGGGAGAGAGAGAGACAGAGAGACGGAGAGAGACAGAGACAGAGACAGAGAGAAAGAAGACCGATTTCATGTTCTAGACAGAGAATGAGAGCGAAAGAGGGGGAAACAGAGAGAAGTAGAGACAAAGAGAATAGCAGAGAGAGAGAGAGAGAGAGAGGGAGAGAGAGAGAGAGAGAGAGAGAGAGAGAGGGAGAGAGAGAGAGAGGGAGAGAGAGAGAGACTTCCCAAAGCGAAAGGGTCCAGCATTTCCCTGTGGTGTGCAGCTAATACAGAACGCTCCACCGCCAGCAGAAACAGACTCATTGTCTCGCGGCTCTCCTCAAATAGACATCAGCAATGCCACAAAACAGCCAGCGCACAACCTCCAGTGCAAAGGTCACATCAGACCAGGCTTTCCAAAAATAAGTCAAATGCAGGTTCTCAAACCATGCACTCACGCCCTATGCATATATAAGGAAACTCTTCAACTGAAATAAAAAACAAAGTTCCCACAATTGAATCAGGCGGCGTCCACAACATTCCCTCATTTTACTATAAATGTAGCAGCTTATATATTCTGTGCGCTACATTTCGATGGTAGCGTGCATAGTATAGGCCACAATACGACGACTCGGGTAAACATTGAATTTGTCAATACAATGGTCTGTAACTCCAGTGAGAGAGTTGTTCATATCTTGTGATCTGTGAGAGTTGTTCATATCTTGTAGCAGCTTATATATTCTGTATGCTACTGGTAGTGTGCATAGTATAGCCCACTATACATGGCTCAGGTAAACATTGAATTTGTCAATACAATGGCCTCTAACTCCAGGGAGAGAGTTGTTCATATCTTGTGACCTCCTCCTCGACGGCCATGTTTGCCCATCCCAACTGTTAGAGGGAGAGAGAGAGAGAGAGAGAGAGAGAGAGAGGGAGAGAGAGAGAGAGAGAGAGAGAGGGAGAGAGAGAGAGAGATCCCAGGAGGGATAAACACCGTAGCGAGGCTAAGGGAAGAAGTTGTGTCGTCGTCCCCCCCCTCCAACTTGACAGGCCAGCCGACAAGATTCATGCTGCGCGTCTGCTGCTATTCCCAACACTGCCATAAGCCCCACTCTGTATACACCAGTAACATTAAAAAAAAAAAAAAACTAAAACAGTTCGCCCATCCCCTAGCCTGGGCCATTTGTTTAAACTAGTGCTTTAGAAAGCAGCACCACCACCTAATGCCATCAAATCTAACCGGGCCCAGGAGAAGGCGAACAAGGTGTTCCTACTCCATACTGTAAATATTTCCATTACTGTCCATTTGTCTCATGCTGCCCTGCAGTACCCCCACCACTTGCCTGTGTGTGTGCCGAGGTGTGTCCGTGAAAGATAGAGAGAGAGAGAGAAATTGAAATAACAATAGCAGGCTTCGGATTATCAAGCTAGGGTCTTGCGTGCTCCATGTTTGAGTGCTTTGTTGAAAGCTACTGTAAGTTTTGTTGTAATATAAGTCAGAATCGGATCAAGAAACTTCAGTGTAGTTATTGTTTTGTTTTGTTGTAATAAGTCAGAATTTGATCAAGAAACTTGGGAGTAGTTATCGCTAAAGTCTCACAGTTCATGATCAAAACTCTGCTTCTGTTGCTGATACTGCAGACAACGTTAAAATATCATCATATTTTCTTATGGCTACATGCATACACCCTAACCGATCCACAGATGTACATAGTTTCCACAAAATAGTAACAGCATGCTCAGCTGTAATGTACAATTACACTGTACCTGGGAGGAAACCTACTGCATGGTGGGAAAAAAAGTTGTTTTCGTTGTATCACTATGGGTCGTGCTTGTGGAAAACAGAAATGCTCGTGTCATAA
This sequence comes from Engraulis encrasicolus, assembly GCF_034702125.1. Taxonomy (NCBI): domain Eukaryota; kingdom Metazoa; phylum Chordata; class Actinopteri; order Clupeiformes; family Engraulidae; genus Engraulis; species Engraulis encrasicolus. The sequence continues at coordinate 48,557,740 of NC_085859.1, read as the reverse complement.
GGAATAAACGTCCAGTGTGCAAAATATTAAGCGCAAGTTCAATAATGACACGTCTGTGAATGACACTAAAGACATGCCACAGCAGTTTTTGCCAGAAGGCCTTTGGTGCATGGGCTTGTGGCTTTCCAGCGTGGTGATTTTCATGATTATTCTATTTAGCTCTCTTGGGAATGGGAGGGGAGAATGAGAATGGGTGGGGTGGGCTGGGGTAGGGTGGGCTGGTGGTCTTTCTTGTAGTTTTTGGAATGAAAAGTCAAAAGATATTTACTTTCTGTCTCTGAGGTAGAGAAGGTGATTACATGTTGCATGCACGCTTTCTTAAAAGCAGCTGGTCAGTTCACGCAGCCGGTCGTGGTCGCACACACATGCACGCAAGCGCACGAACGCACACGCGCACGCAAATGCACACACTCTTTCTCTCTATGTGTGTGTGTGTGTGTGTGTGTGTGTGTGTGTGTGTGTGTGTGTGTGTGTGTGTGTGTGTGTGTGTGTGTGTGTGTGTGTGTGTGTGTGTGTGTGTGTGTGTGTGACAGAGAGAGGCAGAGAGAGATAGAGAGAGGCAGAGAGGGAGAGAGAGAGTCAGAGAGAGAGAGAGAGAGAGATAGACAGAAAGACAGAGAGACAGAGAGAGAGAGACTTAACCTTCACAAGCAGGGAGACTCCTCAAACTACTATAAAACCTTTGGTGAAAACACAACCGCTCGCTCGCACAGTTCAGATATCTTTTCCTGTAAGTCTTTATGATTGCAGCGATTATGAAAGCCTAGCCGCGCTGTGGGCTGGGGTCATAGGGGTGGGGGGGCTGTGGAGGAGGATGGGGGGCTGGGGGCTGCAGTGGGGAGGCCTGGGCTGAGTCATAACTTATCTCCCAGAGTAATGGAAGCTGCCTGGCACTGAGCTGAGCTATGGCCCCTATTCCCCGTCCAGACAGGGTTAACATTTTTTGGTGCTATTTGAGATGCCCTTGCCTTTGCTAGGGGTGTAGTGCAGGAAGCGACACCACGGTTAAGTTAAGTTAAGGCTTGCGAAGTGTGTGCGTGTGTGTGCGTGTGTGCATGTGTGTGTGTGTGTGTGTGTGTGTGGAGGGGTGTATACATTTCAATCAGTACTATTTTAATATGCTTCTCAACAAAAGCAAGAGTTTGGCACTGACTCTGTGTTTGGGTTTATATATCTCAACAAAAATGCTAGCGTGCAACACAACCCCCTTCCGGTATTAAATTCATTTGCAATGGTATTCCTTGCCGAAAAATAATTAGTCCCTGTGACTGCGCAAGGGAAAATTATGACGTTACCGCAGTGGAATGTGTCCTCTCTCCTCTTGCCAAAAATATAAAGATGGAAACAGTTAGCCGGCGAACTACAAGCACTGGAACAGATAATAATTTGCTTAAGGAAGCCACATCTGCTTCACTCTCTACAGCTGAGGTTAAGAGTCTGACAGCAGTTAGAACCCTTTGCTTTTTACCAGCCAGTGGCTCAGAATAAGGCCTGACATTACACAAACAAACAAAAAAATCTTAACTACAGGAAACGGGCCTGTTATCATAATACAACGATTTACGTTGGCCAGCACACCAGTGTCACACATAAAAAAAGAGCTTGTTTACTCATTTTCGGAAAGCCAGAGAAGTTTACATGTAAATAAATCACACACTCTTGCGGGCAAGCCTCCGCTTTCCAGAGTTTATTTTCGGAGTCTTACAGCCAAAACTGTGACAAATTTGCGGAGCAGGCGCAGGGAAAGATAAGTTTGTTTAATGTGTTGTATCAGCTGTTTGAGCAAGCAAACTTGATGATCCCTGAAGTACTCTACCGGAAGCACTTCTGTGTTCACATCTAGCATGCAAAACAAAAAAACGTCCCCCCTTCAAAAAAATGGACCCCACACACCCAAACGGATACAATCTACAACCTGTTCATTTACATTCTGTATTACTATTGTAAACAGTATATTTCAACTGTATAATAGCTGTGTGTCATACACTGGTAAACAAAACACAGTGCACGTCATGCAGGGTCACATAGGAAAAAAGAAGGAAGGAACATTGAGCGTGTTGCTCAGAAAAGGAGGATACGGTTATCATAAATATTGCGCTGACCTCCAAACAGAGTTTCTGCAGATGTTACGGGGTTGACACCAGGTTGAACCCTTAGTGCAGCGCGTAGGACTACAGTTGGGAGGACAAGGGGTTTTTTCGGGGATGGAGTGTGGGGCGGTGGGAGAAGGCGGGGGCGGGGGGGGGAGGTTGAGTATGAGCGGCACATCCAAAACACATTTGAATGTGCTTAAGATTCTGTTTTCATCCCTTTTAGCCCGGCGGTCCACTACTCTCCGACACTTGATACTCACACGTTTTCTAAAAGCCACGGGGTAACGCACAAGAAAAAGTGATCTCCTACAGTTTCTGTATTTACAGAGGGTGAAGTCAAAGCAAATTACAATATTAAACAGCACCTCAACTTTGCCCTCTCTTGCACCCCAGGGCAGAGCTAATCCTCTGAGCAAGAGGGGACTTTGAGAGAAAAAAAAGCGAAGAAAAAAAGAAGTAAAAGAAGAAAAAAAAACAATATGGGATCTAACACTTGGCATGTAAGTAAAGGGATTAAAGTCCCTGAAAGTCTGCTAAACACTGCTGATAACAGCATGACCTGGGCAGCAGCAGCACCATGGCTCAGTGGCCCTGTGTGGTGGTGGTGGCTTTTAATCAATGCAGTGTTTGGCATACATACGGTCATGGACCCCGTGATGTAATCTGCAGCAGGGGTTTGTGCAGTGCCGTGTGGCGGTCGGGTGGGGTGGGATGATGGAGGGGTAGAGAGGAGGAGTAGCATGGATGGGGTGGAGGAATGGATGGATGTGGATGGGGTGATGAAGAGAGAGCGGGATAGAGGAGGAGGAGTGGGGATGGATGGAGTGGTAGCTAGGGTGGGTTCTTTCTGGAGCGGCCCCAGCCATCTTTGAGCTTATTAAAAGTCAAAAGCCTTAGTCGCCTCCTCGCTGGCACACGGCTCTCCCAGTGTGCGTCGTGCTGAATAAATACTAGGACCCCGGGACTGCGTGGCACCCTTGTTAAGACAGAGACCCTGCGGAGAAAAGTATTACGTAGAGTATAGAGAGGGCCGGGGCCCGGCAGCCCACAGCTGGGAACACTTAAACCTCGTAAGGAAATTAAACTTTGCGAAAACAAAGTAAAGGTTTTTCTTGCGTTTCGAATGCGATTGGCTGTGAAGGACGGAGGGGAAAAAAAAGAGAAGAAAAGAAAAGACTAGAAAGAAAGAAAGAAGTGGCTATTTCTGCCTCAGGCATGCTATGCTTTCGGTCTGCTAAGTTTTTGCTTTACTTTCGGTTGTTTCAGAAGGAGGTAAAGAAAAAGTGAAAAGTGAAAATAAGAGAGACAGGGAGAGGGCGGATAGGCCCATGTGTGTATCTTTTCAAAATAAATAAATCAATAAATAAAGGGTCAAACCGGGGGAACGGCAAAGTGTGGGTCTGAACATGTGACATCACTGCCCATTTATCCTCGGCAAAATCAGCCGCTTCCCAAAAAATTAGGCATCCATCAAAATTGCTCCCATTTAACGTTATCTGTGCCGCATGGACGCTTTGATCCAAAAGGGCGCCTCAATGGTGGAGCAATTTGGAGCCCTGAAATGCGATGACCAGACGATTATGAATGGGGGGGTGGGGTGCGGGGTGGGAGGGGGGGGGCATTGGCTTGGCCTGCCTTGCCTACTTGATGCCAGGCCAGCGCCACTTCCAGTAAACATGCCTTTGTTGAC
>NC_085859.1:48548957-48551457 GCF_034702125.1 Engraulis encrasicolus | reverse complement strand
GTGCGTGTGTGTGTGTGTGTGTGTGTGTGTGTGTGTTAGAGAGGCAGAGAGACAGAGAGTGAGTCTCTATGTATCGTATGTGTCTGTGTGTGGCATGATTGCACATACTGTATGCGTGTGAGTGTTGTGTGTGTGTGTGTGGTCTGCTTTCTCAGTGTAATAGAGTCGGCAATGGAAGAAATAGACCACTCTCTATTTTTAATAAATCTTAAATCCTCACTGCCCGAGGGGCCGAGGCCCCAGCTTGACATGGGTTCCGCTATCGCTCGGCGAGTAATGAAACAGACTTTCCCCCAATGTTTTCTTACGCGACCCGCACTTTGCAGGGCATTCCTGGAGCGTAATTGCGGCTTTCTTTTTTGCATTCTTCCACCAGTCTTCTGCTTTATCACAGATCCCAGGGCCCAGTCGACCCTGTATGCCTTGCGTTTGATGTTTATACGTATGCTGCAAGGCTTTGGTGTCTTTTTTTTGTTGTTGTTGCCAAGAGCGCTTCCAAGTAGCGGAATGACAGATATACGAGTCGGCATAAACATCAAATGGTTTGGTACTGGTAGCTGTGCAACAAACATAAAGTTCAACTATGAGCATAGACATCCAAAATGACACAGTACAAATACTACAACTGAAAAATACTTTAGGTAATGAGTTTCTAAACAGTAGATAAACTATTTGCTTATGCAATGTACACAAAAGTTTTTTTTTCTTTTTCTGCTGTCTAGTGACTCGGATTTCACTTTTGCTTTCTCCTCAACTCCTCCTCACCGCGCGCCGGCCCGTGGCACTCGTACGTTTGTTTCCACGTATGACATTGGCAGCAGATGTCGAGACGCGAAAAGAAAAACAAACAGGGCCGCCTGCGATCTGTCCGCAGAAGCTAAATATTGACTTAGTGAGCTGTAATCAGATTCACGCACACATGACAGAATGGAAATAAATGGCCACATATGGGGCACGCCACGCTCAGTCGCTCACCCGCCTTCGCCTGCCTGCCCGCCCGCCTTCACCCGCCTGCCTGCTTGCCTGCCTGCCTGCATGACTGTGTCGCCCACAATACTCGGTGGCCGATGGCGGGACACTGCAAAAGAGAGTGAGGGAGAAACAGAAAGGGAGAGAAAGAGAGAGAAAGAGAGAGTGAAGTTGCCCGAGGGGCCTGTCTGCCCCACTAATCCAGTAATGGCCTCCGTTTGAGGTTTCTCTGGGAGCCCAGAGAAAAAGAAGAAGGGGGGACAATTTACCAGTCTGCAGCACCATGGCCGTGCTCATACATACAAAAGAGACGTTTAACTACTTCCATGTTTGTGTTCAGAAGTCAAACTAGTTTTTTTATAGCTTCCAAACATTTACATACTTTTCCATAATGTGATACTATTTCCGATTGATTGAACTAATTATGTAATGAATGGCTTGACTTTGGGCCTTGTTAAATAAGACCAATGAGCATTGACATAAGATGGTGATTAGGCGCATAAGGTTTGTGAAAGTGTGGACCTCATTATGGCTTTTCAATATGCAATACACGTCTCATAGATGGCCTACAGGCTTGTAAAACCAGTGGACCAAAAAGTGTACCAAATGCACTCTTAAGACTTCACATGAATAAAATAAAAGAATAACCTTTACTGTGGTTCTTTTGGAAATGATTTCTCAAGCTGCCTTAATGTAACCCACACAACGCATGAAATGCAAACAGCTCTACAGGTATGCTGCCTCAGTGCAGATGTATGCATGGAATTAGAGGAGGGGGTAATCTTTTACAGGTGCACTGTGGTAAAGGAATACCTTACAATAACATGAGGACATGTCTTAACCCATTTTAGCCTAAGCCCTTTTAGGGAAAAGATGCCCTCTCCCTATTAAAAACGAAATATCTCAGCCTCCAAAGCACATAAAGCATGAAATAAGTTGCATTTAAAAGCTAGAACCTTCATTGTGTGCTAGAATGTGTTTATGCTAATATATCCATATTGAAAATAAAACAGCTCAAATCTCAAGAACCTTAATGCAGCGTATATGTCGCTCCAAGACACAATGGGTTAAAGCAGTGTTTCCCAACCAGGGGTACATGTACCACCAGGGGTACGCAAACACACCTCAGGGGGTACGTGGAAAATGTGATAATAACAAATATATGGAGTGTTATCACATTGAGATAGACAGACGAACAGATATAGAGCATGAAGGAGGGGTACTCATCATGTGACAAAGATGCTTTGGGGGTACACTACACAGGACAAAAAAGGTTGGGAATCACTGGGTTAAAGGAACACTTCTGCCTATTTTAAAATGCTGTTGTATTGCTCATGCTACCCTTGTCAGTACTCACTCAGTGATGCTGCATTTTTTGGCTCAGCCCTTTCTGAGATCTGAGCTATTCTAATGGGGGCAGACTTTGTTTACATTAAAAACATTTTAACATAGGCCTACTCCAAATATTATCCCAAAATGTATCGCTGTTTGCTAGTTGTCTGCTGATGTTGCATAACCTTTTGGATGTTAT
>NC_085859.1:48528957-48546457 GCF_034702125.1 Engraulis encrasicolus | reverse complement strand
AGACATCCGTATCTTATGCTCTTCAGATGGTTGAAGACAAGAAATATAAGATGCACGCACCAATAAAAGCTGGTGTATGTCTTCTACTGAATGTAGTATATGCACCAGTCCCGCTGACAGGGGCGACAAACAGGTATTCTGTCCCAGGCCAGGGAGAGAGGGGGCACAGAATTGGGTCCCCATTACATTGTATGCAGGCTATTGGGTAGGGGGCCTTTTCAGAGGACTTTGTCCTGGGCCCAGCGAAAGCTTTCAGCAGCTCTGATATGCACCAACATCAGGTGCACTTGATTTGTCCAAGCCAACATATAGTATACTGTATTATGTATTGTATACATTTTACATCTTAAAAGGATTAGCTGGAGATCAACTTTTATATTCTCAAGTGCAAGTACAAAGCCTTTGGCAATGAAGTATAAGCTTTAAAAAAAATACCACAATGTTTGAGAAATCTGGAAACCTCCCACAAAACTTTATAGGACACAATCCCTGAATCGTCTGTGGTTCCCCCATGTATTTGTCACGCTTCAGAAAAGTGGTATTATAGAGATTTACATAGATTATCATGACTTTTCGCCAGAATTCCCCACAAAGTCAGCACAGGGTTACCCAGCAGGTCATGACCACAGGTAGGGTGCGGTTTTATTTCTGTACATGCAAGATGTGACCATGTATCTATGGGTGGTGAGAGATTTGTATGACAGTGTGAGAACATGCAGGGATGCTGCTGACAAGGAGGGACAAAGGGGTCAGTTGTGCCGGGCCCAGAGAGAGAGAGGAGGGGGGCCCAGAAATGGGTTCTCATTCCATTCTTTGAATCGGGTGGAGGGCCCATTCAGATAACTTTGTCCTGGGCCTGGCCGAAGCTGTCAGCGGCCCTGAGAACATGGGTATGAGAAAAAGCTTTATTGGACTGATGGTGTCTGTTGTCGCACGTCCTCTCCGCGTGCTGGGTGGCCGATGATACTCCAATATCCCGGATCAAGTGGCCTAATCTTATGGAAGTGTGCCCTAGGCTGAGCTGCGCGATATTAAGACGAGCAGGAGATGCAGCACAGATGTCAGTGACAATTAGAGTATGGGGGGTCCGGCTCTGATGTCTAACATTACAGTACCTCTCGTTTATTTAGCTCTTGTCTTTGACAGAGTTAGGGGATAAACATGTTGCTACTGGTAACTGAAACTTGTATACAGACTGTACACAGACTACACAACTGTATACAGATTGCATGTACAGTGCGTAGTGTGCAGGCTATGTGCACAATTCTGTGCAGCACTGTTGTGCATGAAGATGTTTGTTTTGAGGTAGGCCTACGTGATTACTGTCCTTACAAGGCTAGCCTCACCTCCATGTGCTCTACATACAGGTATATGGCCATTATTGGTTGCAGTGCACAGAATGTATTGTACACAAATACTTTTGCACATTCCCGTACAAGTGCATGTTCCACAGTACTCGTGGCCGTTTAACATAGTGTAGGTGGTATTATACTGTACATTGACACTAGTTGCAGCAACAGAGTGTCACTGCAAACACCCCTGCTACATTCTACCATCTCTCAAACAAACACAAATCTCCACACATAACCCTTACCTGACGGCCTCTTGGGCTCAGATGATTTATGAAGTGACCTTCTGAACCAAACATCTGAGAGCTGTCTTTTATCACATACTGAAGAAAATGATTTTGCTTGCATGACTAAGATTGTCATTTGCATTGAATATATGCGTGAAGAGAGACCAAGAAGGTTGACGTCTAGGCTACCCCTTATCTTGGAACCGTGTGTCAAAAAGGATGAGGTGCACACAAGGCTTTCAAGTTAAAAATGTGTAGTGTAGCCGAAAAGTGACACAAGTCCTAAAAAAAGATGTGTCCTGGATACATTGATAATGGACTAGGTCCGAAACATCTGTAGCTTTGTCTGATTACTTATTTTGTCACTTTTCGTCAACAATGCACATTTTTAAGTGGAAAGCCTTGTGTGCGCCTCATCCTTTTAGACTGTCATTGAATATATGCGGAATGCTTTCATCACAAAATAATGTATTTTAGTTACTTTTAAAGAGATTACGACACACAAGCCAAAGGAGAGAAGGCCAAAAGACTTCTGTCAACATATTGTTCTCAATAGCGGCTGTATTTTTCAGAAGTATCTCCATCCATACAAATGCCCTTACTGTATATGTGGAGCCCAACACACTGCACCATCAGAGCCTGCTTTTATGTATAGAATGTTCCCTTCTAAATGGCTCGCGTTGTCCGTCTCCGCATCAGGCCTCCACGTCTCCTTTTTAATCAGGAAGTAGTGGCCTCTCTCTCTCCTGAGGACATTACTGTAGCTGGTGGGCCGCACAGCGCAACCCAGCGCAGTTTGCCTGTGAGGCTGGTGGAAAAGCGTCATTATTTCTCCTGCCAGCCCTCGAAGCCGGTTTCCTCGGTCACAGTTGGCGGCCTGTGTGTGAGGCTGGGGCTCTGACGGATTGCGATAATTAAGACGAACAGAAAGGGGAGGGCAGAACCGGCGGCAACACAGAGAGCACACAGTCAGCTCTGTGGCACCGTCCAGTTTTCTCCGTTTACCCTCGGTAATTGCGTTTCAACGCAATTTTGGGCTGGTTTTCGTTTTTGGCGAGGCCTTGTTTGTTGTTTCAGTTTAAAGTCAACACAAAGTCGGATCCAACAGACTGTTTTTGTTTGTCTTTCATTCCTCTTGAAGGGCTGCTTTAAATGTTGCCCTTTGTCTGGGTACAGTAAGGTATGATACGCTGTAAACCTTGACCTTGATTTTCCAGTATGCTTCACAGTATTATAGAAAATGTCATTCCCGGCCCGGATCCTTTGCCGACCCCTCCCTGTCTCTCTCCCCATTCGCTTCCTGTCCACCTCTCACACTGTCCTATCAAAGTCCAAAGTCCAAAAAGACCAAAACAAATCTTTAAAACAAATACATGAATGAATTCATAATCTTTGTCAATTTTCTTCTGTAAAGACACTAGTTAGTGTCTGACCTGAAGTGCCAACATTAACGTTTTTTTGCCAGACATAGTGGATCACCTGGACCAGCAAAGTGCTGTTTACTTGAAAATTCCTTTGAAATTACAAAAGCAAACTAAAATATTTATTATAATTCCACCGTTGTGAAAGAGCAAAGCTTAACCAAGCATTGGGGTGCAGTTCTTGCCTAAAAACCAAATAAAAGAAGAGAAACCCAAAATCAAATTATTGTCTGTTATTACATTTCAAGTCTCTAAAAAAAACCTATCCATCAGAATGTCTTGAGCTGTAGTCAGTTCCCAGAAATCTGAGCTGTGATACTAATGACATGGCGGCAGATTGCAGACAATTCCTTTCAGCATCTGATTGGATTATAGTCTATAATCTGTGCTACTCTACCTTTGAAATAGAAGGAGGCGGCTTTCACATGCCATCTGATTCCCAAATACTATCATCACAGCTTTCTTGGAATGAAGCAGACTGTTTAAAAAAATGTATGGAGGGGGAAAAAAGACAAACGTATGGGGGAGAAGAGTGAAAAAAGACTGGTTTAACCTTTCCATTGGGCGTCAGGGTTGCCAGATGAGGCTGCTCAAAACCCAAAAAATCCTCAAAACCCGCCTGAAAGTACTAAATCCCGCCCAATTCTATTGATTTCTATGGGCAAAAATTGAGCGTTTTTTCCTCCAAAATCCATTTTTTCCCGCAGACGGCCATCCTAAGCCGCCCAATTGGGTGGGAAACCGCCCAATCTGGCAACACTGTCGGGCGCTATGGTGACGGCATGTTTGTGTTGTTGGTTATTGGCCATCACGATCACTGTGACAAATCTGACTCCTACTTCAGAGTACAATTACCGGTTTGCTTTGGCACCTGTGCAAAAACCAAACCTCAACTCCTTCACTCCTCTCTCTTCCTTTTCAAGACGAAGAAAGAAAGAAAAGCACTGTAAACACATTAGTCTCTCTGTGTGTACTCTCTCTCCCTCTCCCTCTCTCTCTCTCTCTCTCTCTCTCTCTCTCTCTCTCTCTCTCTCTCTCTCTCTCTCTCTCTAACACACAGACAGACAGACAGACAGACAGACAGACAGAAGGACAGACACACACACACACACACACACACACACACACACACACACACACACACACACACACACACACACACACACACACACACACACACACACACACACACACACACACACACACAGAGCCATATACTCACTCATAAGACTCCCAGGGTGCTCAGACATGACTGTGGTTCTGTGGGATTCTCACATGTAAACAGTCGTGTTTTACCACAGGCTCTCGCGAAACCCCAAAATTTGTCAGTTGCACAAGTAATTTAGTGTTTGTGGGCTGCAAGGTGCAATGAAGGTACTCGGAAGAACGAGCCATAATCTAACAGGCCCAGAGTGAGGGAGCTGTGGTCAGTGGCTTGTGGCAAAGAGGTATCCATGTCGGAGAGAGGCGAGTCCGCCTGGCAGCCCAGTCAAACTTATGCACAGGGAGACACCATTCATAAAGCAGCACTAATCCTTCAAAACCATGAAATTATATCTTCTTGCTGTGGGCCTATAAGCTAACAGGAAGCTCTGTTTTTCCTCCTCGGTTTAATTCTGGTGGTTAGCAGTGATTTATTCACTGGGATGCAGATTAGATCAGGCAACTCCCTCCTCGCGGAACGAAGAAAAAAAGGGACAGAAACAAACAACACAAAAACAGCACTGTTCCGTATGCGAGTTCCAGCATGACCGCCGATGTCACTCTCGGAGAATTGTCACAAAACAGTGTGACATCCCAAAGCAAACTAGACAACATGCTTCTGACCACAAACGTCCAATCACCTCCCCTCTGCCCCTGCACCCCCCAAGCCACAACACTACCCAAACCCGAATGTCCCAAACCTTCCCTTGAAACATCCACCACCACCACCCCCATCATGCATGCATCCCCCCATCGTGTCTGAAAATCTTGCGGTGGAAACTTGTCACCCATCTGCACTACCCTGTTTGTTCCTCCTCCACGGGCTGCCTGCTTACCAGATGGCACGGCCGGCCAGGGCTGGAAACCGAAACAGACAGACAGAAGTGAAAGAAAACAAAATGTACAAGGAATGAAAAAGAAGGGAACACAAAAAGAGAGAGAGAGGGGGATGAATTGGAGAGAGAGAAAGTGAAAGAAGAGAGCAAGAATGTGTGCGAGACAGACAGAGAGAAAATGAGAGTGTGAGAGAGAGAGAGAGAGAGAGAGAGAGAGAGAGAGAGAGAGAGAGAGAGAGAGAGTGTGTGTGTGTGTGTAAGCGAGAGACAGAGAGAAAGAAAAGAAAGGGAGTTGGAGTTTAGTTGAAGCTTCTTCACGAGTGAGGATATGGTGGAGGCCCTGGTGAAATACGGCGCTGTCTGAATAGAGACGTGTGTGCATGTCTGATGATTCACGCCTGCGGGGTGCAAGGCCGAGAGGGTCAAGGCAGGGGAGAAGGGGAAGGGAAGGGGAGGGCTGGGGTGCGGAGAGAGAGAGACAGAGAGAGGTGGATGAGAGGAAGAGACGGTTATACGAGGAGGGGATAGGAGCAGGGCCGTTGACAGGTTTGACTGGGCCCAGGACAAAATCATCTTAAACGCCCCACCCCCCTTCGCAATGCATACAGTGATTATTAGGCTGCCATTTCTGTGCCCCTCTCTCCGCCTGGGACAACTGACCTGTTTGTCCCCCCTGTCGGCGGGCCTGGCTAGGAGTGCTCTCTAACTCTTGACGAGAACACAAGCTGGCCCTGCGTACGTACGTCTGATATATCTTGTGTTGCGCTGCCATGGAGCCAGGGCCTGTCCGTACAGGCCCCCCTCACCTCTCCTCTCCTCTCCTCTCCTGGCTTTGCCTCTCCTCTCCTCTCCTCTCCTCTCCTGGCTTTGCCTCTCCTCTCCTCTCCTATCCTCTCCTGGCTTTGCCTCTCCTCGCCTCTCCTCTCCTCTCCTCTCCTGGCTTTGCCTCTCCTCTCCTCTCCTCTCCTCTCCTCTCCTCTCCTCTTCTCTCCTCTCCTCTCCTCTCCTCTCCTCTCCTCTCCTGGCTTTGTCTCTCCTCTCCTCTCCTCTCCTCTCCTCTCCTCTCCTCTCCTCTCCTCTCCTCACCTCTCCTGGCTTTGTCTCTCCTCTCCTCTCCTATCCTCTCCTGGCTTTGCCTCTCCTCGCCTCTCCTCTCCTGGCTTTGCCTCTCCTCGCCTCGCCTTGGCCTTGGCGTCCGCCTCCCCCACCCTCCTCAGCTCCAGCCCTGGAGGCGACGTGGAGTCAGCCTTGGCGTCCGCCTCCCCCACCCTCCTCAGCTCCAGCCCTGGGGGCGACGTGGCTTTACTACCGCTCTACTGGAGCCCATGGAGACCCTGGAGCCAGGGGGGGCCATGACCAGCTGAAGGTTGTTTAGAACACATGACTTTGGGAATAACAAGTTTAACTCATACGATAAGGCCCCTGTTGTAAATCTGCTGCTACTAGAATAGCAACAACCAATGCATTAAAGATGGCCTCTCAACGTCATTTAATTAATATTGCCGTGTTCCCCATTGTTATTGAATGTGTTACGCGTTGGTCCTGTTTTAAAAAACGTTCTGGTTGCTTTGTTTCAAGACGTTTTTGCAAGCTGGCAAGGTGGCTTGTGGAGAAACGAGAGAGTGTTCCGTGTTTCTCGTGGAAATGCGTCTCTGATTGGCTCACTCCTCCTGCTCTCGTGGAAACGCGTCTCTGATTGGCTCAGTCCTCCAGTTCTTGGAGAGAATGTAATGGGAAACAGAGTCGCCACTTCCCCGGGTGGTACTGCACTATGGGGCGCCAACGGAGGCGTGCAGGCTCCATTCAGGGCTGTGCTCTTTCGACAGCGACCCCTAGGCGAGCTGCAGGCACGGAGCAACCAGAGTGAGCTGGCTGTATATATGAGGCTTTGTGCTGTGTGTGTACCTGAGAGTAGCAACCAGCTGATAGCTAAGCTAAGCTAGGTTTCGGGCCACCAGACGTTGCTTGTTTTGAAAACAAGCAGAAAAAAATTACTCAACATGTTTTTAGATAAATGGGTCGATATAAACCTTTGTGGGCAACGCCTTCTTTCGACGTGACGAAACACAGAAAGGCTTTCGTGATTCGCTCGTTTCTCTGCATTATTTATGTAAATTGGGAAACACCGGGAAACACAGCCGGGAGAGTTGACGCACCGCTATGAGAGCCTTGCAAGTGAGTTTAACTTGGGGTGACCGTCCGATCTTCGAAAGGAGTGAGTAAAACTGAGTTTTATCGGAAGTTGGCCTTTAAGGAACTCTATAATGTTAAATGTTATAGTGTAATGTTAGTATTGTTACATTTTTTTTCAGTGACTAGTACAGCCGTGTACTGGCAAAGCAGTGCACCCTATGAGACTACATCAATACCTCCAGGACTGCGAGATTGTGTTCGCGAGACATATTGCGAGAGTGTGTTCATTTTACCCTCTGAACTATAAAGACGCTGAGGAACTATGGCAGTCTCCTGAAGAGGTGGGACAGCAGTGAAAATAAAAGTGCAAGTGTTTAAGAAATTGATACTCTAGCACGGAAAGTACAAGTAAGTATTTTAAACATAATTTTTAAACTTAATTTCTGAAAGTACAAAAGTCCCTGCTGTATAAGTTAAGTCGACTAGTGAACTTTATAATAGAATAGCCCAGATGCATCAGTCTCATGCGGCAAAGGGCTGTCACATAAATAGGTTGGCTTACTCAGGCTTTACTTTTCATAAACTACTACTTCATTACATTAACAGAGTATGAGTATTAAATTCCTCGTTAATATGGTATAATGAAGTAAAAGTGGAAGTAAGAGGGGGAAAAAAATATTCCAATAAACTACAGATACTGCATTTTCATATGCAGAGTACTTCGTTACTATACAACTCAAGGTCATACAGGAAAACAAATGGTTTCTCTAATCAACCATATCTGGCTCAAAGCTACCAGCACATTTCAATTCTATTTCAGCAGTCAATACCGATACTTCATATTTTTATTTGTACTTTTATTTTTTATCTTTAAAAAATACGTTATAGCTTGGGAAAAAATCAGGGATAATGTGAGAATTCCATAACAGTATTTCACTGGAGACGGCATCAAAATCAATGATCAAAATTCAATTATCAATATTAAAACGATCTTAAAACTTAAAATGATCTTAAAGGGACACTGTGCAGGAAATGGTAAAAAAAAAAAAAAGGTTTTGCTGCTCATTGAAACTGGGCTGCCTATTGCCAAATTTGATATTTACATGAACGCTTACTAAGTAGGCCTATTAAACAAATATTTTCTAATGTGGTCCAAGTACAGTCATTTTTGCAGCTAAAAATGGCTATTTTTGGAAATTCAAAATGGTGGACCATGGAGAAGATCCCCCTTTTCATGTATGGAAAATGCAATTTTTCCAGTCATAATGAATACTTAGAATTTTATGCTGATGGTAAGTATGCATGAAAAAGGTAACATTAGTGAATGGGCAGCATGAATTCTGGAAATAAACAACTAAAAATTCCCTTTAAACCCTTTAAATCTTAAAACGATCAGTGGAGTGTTTTCGACAAGGCCGCTGCTTTGACTTAGCCACTTAGTTGTTGCAATGCAATTTCTCATTGGCAACAAACTAAGTTGCTAAGTGGTTAGTAATGACGCTTTGAGAAATGCGGTCCCTGGCCCTGCCGTGGCCTAACGGTAGGGCACTGGGTTGCTGCGCCGGCGGTTCGATTCCAGGTTCAATTCCGGCTCGGGTCATTTGCCGATCCTGCCCCGTCTCTGTCTCCCCATTCGTTTCCTGTCTCTGCTCCACTGTCATGTCACAAAATAAAGGCATAAAAGCCCTAGAAAAACAAAATTTTAAAAAGAGAAATGAGGTCCAGCCTTGAGAAGTCCAGGTATTAAGAGTTTGGCTTCTTGTGTGAGATGCGTGTGGAGAATAACAGCAACCCTAACCTGTTGTGTTGGTAAACAAAAAGCTAGCTGTGACTGGGTTTAATTAGACACTGACACACACACCAAGTTAGCAAGTTTGTGTCTGTGCTTTATTTACAATATGTCTGTGCAATATGCCGTGATTGAGGGAGGCAGGCATGGAGTGAGTGTGAGAAATATGCTTTCACTCCACTCACTGCACCATGTGTATTCTCTGTGCATCATTAATGTGACAAGAGGATTAAAAACTATGCGATGATTTCAAACCACCGCAAAGTTGTGTCTGTGTGTGTGTGTGTGTGTGCGAGAGAGAGAGAGAGAGAGAGAGAGAGAGAGAGAGAGAGAGAGAGAGAGAGAGAGAGGAAGAGAGAAAGAGAGAGAGAGAGAGAGAGAGGGGGAGAGAGAGAGAGAGAGAGAACGAGAACGAGAACGAGAAAGAGAGAACAGAAACCCACTGACAGCCAATCTACTCCAGCTGTCTATTTGAGTTTTGTTCGAATCTCAAAAAAGAAAACAAGGCCCCCAAGTCCTCTCAGCTCCCCCAGCAAAAAAAAAAAGAATCCTTGTCTTTCCAACTTTACCAGACACTTATCCCCTTTCCCCTCCTTTGTTTCTCACCCTCCCCTTGCCCTGCCTATCCAGCCATGTCATCTTTTCATTGTGTTGGCAGAGAGGGGGCAGCCTGCCTGCTACACCGTGCCAACGGCCTGGCCTGGCCTGGCTACTACCCATAAGCCCCTCTGGTCTCACCACCAACTGCCTATTCACCTCCTCCGTCTCCATAGTGTCACAGAGGGCTCCCCGACCTGGCCTCAGGGCCTGACACCAGACTGCTGCTGCTGTAGCCAAGAAGGCAAGGAGGAAAAAGAAGAGAGAGAGAGAGAGAGAGAGAGAGAGAGAGAGAGAGAGAGAGAGAGAGAGAGAGAGAGAGAGAGAGAGAGAGAGAGAGAGAGAGAGGACAGAGACAGATTGAAAGATGATGAGGAGAGAAAAAGAGAGACAGAGACATAGTAGACAGAGAGGACAGAGGAGGAAGAGATAGGAAAGCAACGGAAGACTGGTAGAGATAAAGAGAAAGGAAGAGAGAGGGAGAGAGAGAGAGAGGGAGAGATATATATATAGAGAGAGAGAGAGAGAGAGAGAGAGAGAGTCAGAGAGAAAGCGAGAAAGAGAGAGAGGGAGAGAGGGAGAGAGGGAGTGAGGAAGAGCGAGCGAAACAGCTGCCGGCCTGTCCCAAACTGTGTCAATGAACACAAGATTATTTTAAGATGGAGGGGCCCCTTTGAAGTATTGTCACTCTGCCTGTAACCGAATACCTCCTTGAGCCTGGCAAGATTTATGGCTCCGGCTCACTTCATCGACCTCGCAGCTGCATTAATGTCTCTTTCCTGTGATGTCATAATTGTGTGCATCCCCATTGCAGGAAGTGCAGACAGCAGACAACCGCTATTTTCCTGCTTGGCCGTTGTCGGTGTAGCAACGTGGACAACAGAAGTTAGAATCTAATAATACGTACGCTCCGAGTGTATGTGTGTTTCATCTTTTAAAGCTAAAGCTATAAGATGACTTGAATATCTTTCTTCAGGAAATAGTAATGACTGTTGAAGGTATAAAATGGATAAGGTCAAAATCGAAGAAGTTCTCTCAGAATGTATGGTTTGTTGTAACTTACTGAGCTTTGGAATACAATTTTCTGCATGCAAAAGTTACGCTATTGCCTTTTCTTTTGAACTTATTGAAACATATCTTGCTCACATGAATATTAACTTAAAATCTTAATGAGGCTAAAGGAAATTATGAATCTTTTCTTTCTTTGCTTGATGAGAATACCAAAGGATTTGCAAAGTCTCTTGCTGACCGTGCACTGAAATTCCCAACTCTCTCAAAAATCTCCAATGCTCTCTCCGACCCCTGCTGCTGCTTCTTGACCCACAGGCATTCTCGAAACCTGCAGATGAGTGACCTCTAGTGGTGACTGACAAACATGCAGCCTCAAGCCCTGGATAAATAAATGATACAACCTCTTAGAGCGAACCCAAATAAACCTCAGTCTAACAGACTGACATACCACTGATGGCTTAGAATTAGGCAAAGTGTTTGCTATTTCAGTCGCTGTTAACATAGAAAGCATAGAATTATATACATAAAAAACATTATCAATGTATTAACATGAATAACAATGTCACAAATCAGTGCAGCCTACTTTACTGTGGATACATTTAGTCCCTTCAATTGTCCTATGCGGGACTACAGCATTTTGTAATGATCAGTGTATAGTATTTTAGAAAAAACAGTGCAATTGAAAGTTTTAACAAGTGGATGTGGATCTACTATTACATTTAGATTACATTACATTGCATTTGGCAGAGGCTTCATAACCAAAGCGACATACAAATGAGGACATAATCATAACCAACATTACTAGCAGAGACAAAGTGCACAGGAAATATACAGAACAACAAGTGCAGACTATCCTGTAGCTGTTTGGGATTGGACACTTAGGAGCTTGTAACATTTTGTTTACCCACATAATTCCAGAGCTAATACCACTGCCTTGTCACTGACTCACCTAATCAACTCCCCATATCCCGTGACCTTTGTTTGGTTTGTTTTACCTGACAGATATTGGATGGATAAACTAAAGCAAGCCTTCTGGGGAGAGAGAGAGAGAGAGAGAGAGAGAGAGAGAGAGAGAGAGAGAGAGAGAGAGAGAGAGAGAGAGAGAGAGAGAGAGAGAGAGAGAGCACGCGCATGGCTCATTCCTTGTCCTGGGGAGTGAAATATCCCTGGATACCGGCTCGTCTGTCATCGACTCCTCATCCCTCATTATGAAATGTATACGGAGGCTCAGGCAAGGCTGAGAGGTAGCGCGCGCGTTTGTCAAGGCAGCGAGACAGGGGGAGAGGGTTCAGGCGCAGGTTATGTTGCTGTATTTTGCCGGCGTGTAGCTGCCACCGCCGCTGCTCCGAAGAGACAGATAAAAACAAATTCAGCAGCCCAGCCACTGTCTATCATTCTGAGGGGACGGGACAGCAGGCGGCAACAGCAGCAGCGGCTCAGTGGCTTGGTTACCTAACCCAGTGTTTCCCAACCAGGGGTACGTGTACCACTAGGGGTACGAGAGCACATTGCAGGGGGTACTTGGAAAAGTGTTATTATTATAACAAATGTATGGAGCAGCCACATCAGGACTGAGAAAATGATATAGAAAATTGATTAGGGGGTACTCATGGCACAACTAAGATGCTTAGGGGGTACGCAAGACAAAAAAGGTTGGGAAACACTGACCTAACCAATCTGACTATACCACCCCAACACATGTCTTTTACCAAAGGAGAGACCACACAGAGCGATGTGGACTCAACGTGGTCTCACTCAGTGATTCAGTTCTAGCATTTAAAACAATAATAAATGGGGGTTGGGGAGAGAGGGGGGGGTCCTTTCCTTCAGGCCCCAGGTGATTAAAGAATAACAGCTGACTTGCTGAGCACGAGACTTGGAAAGTGACATCATCTGCGGGACACTTAGCAGATGTGTTTGAGCAGAGTTTCTTTTTTCCCAAAATATGAACTTACATATATGCACTTTCTCTTGTTTTTAATGCTCCATACAAGTCCTCTTCTTTAAAGGCCACTAATTGCCCTAAAATTATTGAAGTTTACAATAAATGGTGATCACACTAATTAACATTCATTTATTTTTTTAAGTTTACAATAAAAGGTGATGATAATGCTAATGAACTCTTGTTTATTTTGTATCTTTTTAAATACTGTAGCTATTACGATTATCATCAATTATCATCAAACACTAATAAATAACACCCACACACTCCGTGTATATTGTCTATGAATTGCTTTGTATTCTGCCAAAGCCTTTTGACTAATGGGGGTTCAAATAACATTTATAAGCCCATTATGTAAGCTCACTGGATAAAATAAACAGAACAATAAAGCCATTAGCCGATGAGAATAATATTACTCTTGTGTGTCTAGGCCAGCTAGTTTCTTTCACATATTTTTAAATGTCAGCGCAAATGTTTTTCCTCACACAACAAAGTACAATTGCCCCGGCGGCTGAACGAGAGGAGGAGGGGGGGGGTTCTGGGAAATCCAATCCTTTGCAGCAAACAAATGGATCCTGGGCCCGCCGGGGGCCTAAATTAGAGCAATAATTGGACTACACTTAAAAGGCTATTATTCCAATTAGAGTACAGGTTGGTGATAAGTTGAACCCCTGGGAACAGACAGACTTCCTCTGGCCGGTGGTGGTATCCAAAGAGGAACAGTACAGTGTTGGTGTCCAGATATGCAGAGATGATTGATTTCATACACGTACCATACTGTAGTTAGTAGATAATGTGCACACTTTTTCATTAAGTGTGCATACTTAGTTATTGTATACGTGTGAGAGTGTGTGCGCGCGCGTGTGTGTGTGTGTGCGCGCGTGCGTGTGTGTGTCATATCGTGTGTGTGTGTTTCATATCGCATGCGTGCGTGTGTGCGTGTGTGCGTGTGTGCGTGCGTGCGTGCGTGCATGCGTGTGACGGACTCTCGGCTCTCTGTGTCCACTCTGGGCTCTGGTAAACATTTTATCCCTCTTAGTTGTGCTCCCAGCGGATGTGACCTGGCAACCCTTAACAATGAAAGGCAAATTATAATGAATAGCCTCTCCATTCACATCCATCAGCGAGGGAGCCCCACACAACACATGTAGCCTATTTTTCTGAAGAACACAAAAAGAAAAGAAAAAAGTAAAAGAAAGGACACATTTTTCAAAAGTGGAAAAATAATAATAAAACCTATTGCATTGAGTGTAGATGGGGACCCAGGTTCAGGTTCATTTTTCATAATGGCTTAATGAGATGTTTTTGGCAGGTGGCTGCTGTGAAATAATAGGAAAAAAAACGAAGCTGGTGTGGTATGTGGTGCGCTGTGGTGTGGTGAGTGGTGTGATTTGGTAGGGGTAATGTCATGGCGGGTGGAGGTGGTAGGGGGAGTTGGTGGATGTTATTGGCTCTTTGCATCCTGCTGGGAGCGAGTTGAGAGTTCCCCATGGTGAGGTCCAGTTGTTGGCCTGTGTTGTGTTTGATCCTCATGTTTTTGGGTTTTTGAGGGTTCGGCAGGGTTCACTGGCGCTCACAAGTGGCCCACAAGACAGATCATCTGATTCACATCCCCATACCTCACCTCACCTCACCTCACGAACCACTGCAACAGGCCCAGTGTAATCTGACCAAGTGTTCAAGACTTGTTAGATAAAGGCAGGGCCGCTGACAGCTTTTGCTGGGCCCGGGACAAAGCCATCTGAAAAGGCCCCCACCTCAATTCATACAATTCTGGGCCCCTCCTTTCTCTGGGCCCCGTGACAACTGGCCCCTTTGTCCCCCCTGTCGGCGGGCCTGGATACAGGTCAGACACAATAATATGCTTCACTTGATTTCACTGTTCGCAAAACATCAAAAAACGGAGAGCTGCCTGCTAATGGAGGGACTGCATCCGTGAGGGAAAAGTTTTCGATTTCTATTTACAACACCAGTAGGCCTACTACTGCAACTATGACTACTGCAACTATGAGTGCTATATGTCCAAGCTAATATGCTGGTTAGAAAATTCCATCATTGCACTACTGATGTCAAAGTCAACCTGTTTAGAACTTACTGCTCCCCTCTTTATACAGCTCCTCTCTGGATCAGTTACAAGAAGGAGAGTCTACTGAAACTGAAGGTAGCTTACAATGATTGTCTTAGGATCCTCCTAAAGAAACCAAGGAGTACTAGAGCAAGTGGGTTATTCTGCAAATTTGGTCTAACTACCTTTATGGCACTGTTAAGAAATCTTACCCTTAAGTTCATGAGCAGGCTTGATTGTGCAAAAAATGAGCTTATCGCTCAACTGGTTGATCCGAGTCGTAGCTCTGTAAGATATATGTCTACTATCTGGGAACACTGGCATGAATGCCTTCACTAGCTTCCTTTTATTGTATGTGTATTTATTTATTGTATTGTTGATGTGTGTATTGTAATGTGTCCAATGTGGGCCCTGAGCCTGTAATAAAGTTTATATATATGACAACTGCAACTACTACAGCCGCTACTATGGCAACTACCTTTGCAATAACTTTAAAAAAAACCCTTCTACCTCTTTTACTACTCCTAATTGCCGTTTGTATTTACTACTATGCTTTCACACCAAACGTTGTTGTGCACCAAATGGTCCATTCAGACAGGAATGCGTTCATTGCTGTGAAAGCATACGTGTAAATCAAAGTTATTGAACTCAGAAGTGCATACGATGACGATGATCATAATGATGATGATGATGATGATGATGATGATGATGATGATGATGATGATGATAACATACGAGTAGATTATGACACGTTGTAATGTCAGGCTAGCGATTGCACTTGACCTGATGCTTCTTGTATTTTACCTTTTGCACCTTACATATCACATCTACAAATACTGAACATAACCTATATGACCATTAAGTGTTCTTTCTGCTGCTATGTGTATGTGTGTTTCTATTGTCTTGTCTGTGTATGTGTGTGTATCTTCTTACTGCACACTGTACGTGTGTGTGTGTGTGTGTGTGTGTGTGTGTGTGTGTGTGTGTGTGTGTGTGTGTGTGTGTGTGTGTGTGTGTGTGTGTGTGTGTGTGTGTGTGTGTGTGTGAGTGTGTGCGCGTGCGCGCGCGCCCGCGCGCGTGCATGTGTCTGATGTGATTATTATCAATGTCCTATCTATATGTTTAGTTTAACTGCACATTGGAGATGGTTCAAACACAATTTCAAACTTCTGTGCTAACCTTGTTACATGACTTGACTTGACTTGAGTTTTCTTCTTCCACCAGTAATCATTTCTCGCCTCAGCCATTCCAGACCTTCTATTCAAAAGAACTGAGTATGAGATATGTTAGTGTGATACGGAAGGTATACGTATAAACGGCCATCCAGGTACTTTGTTCTAGAACGAGCGGTCCGCCCCTTTTGGGGGAAAACAAATTGAATGTCTCATTAGCTTACATGCAACATCGGCTAGCCTAAATTAACACCCTCCATGCTTCAGTCACGGCTTTTTGGCTATATTATTTGAGCAGCCAGCAACACTACACATTTTCAGCATGTTGAACGTGAAGAACGCTTGTCTACAGGTCCTTGTCTTTATTCTTGTTCTTATTCTTATGTTTATTCTTTCCCAACACCATCAATTGACTTGCATTGGCTTATCCCCAAATGTTTTCCCCCAAAAAGGGACATAACGTACATGGCACACGTCATGCAGTTTATACGTATAGTATTGGCTCATTCAAAATGTTGAGAATCCCAAGAAACCCGACCCAAAACTCTGTAAAAGTGGACATGAACATTTGGTGACACAATGTCAGTTTGAGAGTTCTGGAGGTTGATCTCAGGCGGAAGTATATAACGAGTTCCCGAGCTGACGTTTTCAGTGACAACACACGCATCACCAACATGGCGCCCATGTACGCAACTGGCATGTAAACAATATCACAAATGCTAAAATATCATCTTGTAATCACTATCAACAACACCAGTTAATGTCACTCAATTACAGATGCACATATGTCAGTAATGCTGGTCTCTGACTGTTAAATTTAGCCTACTTAAGCTAAAATGATATGTTGTGGATGTGGAGGCTTAAGTGGAGGTGAACAAAGAAAATAGAAGCAAAACAAAACACGCGTGATTTCTGATAGTTCCGGGATCTGTGTCGTTCATGCGCCAAAGCCCAGGACTCGGTTGTCTCGTCAGCAGTGTCGTCAGCTGTCTGGAGAGCTCCCGAGACCATGAAGGCAACATAAGACTTACATAAGCTTAAAATTTCAGAGGCCATGGTTTTCAATATGTCCGTCTTACAACACGGTGGCATGGGATGCATCAAGGGGTCCATGGAGTCCCTATCTGTCCCTGTGCAGGCCTGTTATGTTGGCCTATGATGTAGCATGCACAGTGTAGGCTACATGTAAAAGCGAATGTGCTGTGATGTCAGAAATTAAAGCCATGCGCAGAAGGGCAGAATCAAAGCCATGCGCAGAAGGGCTGCAACATCTTGGGCCCTCAGATGTTGAGTGGCTGCTCTGCTAGCGTGCCTAAATGTGCCTCATGCTACTCTGTGCTGTTTTAGGTCTACTCCAAGGGAAAAAAATCCCACACCCGTGAAAATTACACAGTTGTGTTTTCAGAAAAGCATAACTTGTTACACAAATACGCAAACAAACAAAGCCAAGGCATAGCTAAGGTCTCCAAATTGCTATGTGCGTAACCATCAAATTACAAGGTAACATAATAGTTTATATAGCTATAAAAGCCGTAATTATGTACAGTGGCTTCATAAATACGCTGGATCTCCAATTTGGGTCGCTCGGAAAGGCTAAATACCTTTCTGTTAATTTGCTCGCTTTCTTGTTTGCTTTGATGATCTCGCTGCGGTGAGATTGAACGTTTAAAAATAATAGGGTTCCTGATTGAAACACTTGACTGGGAGCACGCAGGCATATTGACGGTGGGGGAATCACTTCCCCGCTTCGTTCGG
>NC_085859.1:48463957-48523957 GCF_034702125.1 Engraulis encrasicolus | reverse complement strand
GTTGCAAGTTTGAATCCCACTTGGACCCAGACTGTTTTCCAGATTTCATTATATACAGCGTTCCTTAGATAAGTTAAAGTAGCATGCACCGGTAGGCCTATGTTTCCCCCCCCCCTAAAACTGCTCAGGTCTGGCCCAAAAGGCAAGCCCACTTTCAGTATTTTCTGCGAGTTTGTAATGCTGTGCTACATTATGGAGACCAAATCATGCTTTTTGTATTTAAGTCACATGTTATGTTCACATATAAAACAATTGGTTGGTAGACGTTTTAGACCACTCCTATCCTATGGATTTTAGGCCAGACTCTGACTCTCACTACATAGCAAGCCGTTTCCTGTTTTCGTGCAGATATTACTTAAATGGGGTGGGAATGATTTGGTCCATATAAAGTAATAATCGTCTGCTGCCTTGTTAAATGTGGGCAATGTTAAAATACTATTTTGGAAATGGGGTCCATACTGAGGGGAATATTCCCAGAAAATAAATAATAGACCGTGTCTTCGGGGAATCCAGTTGTTGCACTGAGCTGGCAAAGATTTCTCTGACCAATTTATGTAATTATTTTGAACACTGTAACAGTCCAAGAATTCTTCTCACGGGTGTTAGAATCATTCCAGTCAGCCCTCTTCAGTTCTTAGAGAACAAAACCTTCCTACATCTGGAAAAACTGAATATCTGACCTGCTAGACGCATAAAATCCACACACACACACACACACACACATACACACACACACACACACACACACACACACACACACACACACACACACACACACACACACACACACACACACACACACACACACACACACACACACACACACACACACACACACACACACACACACACACACACACACACACACTAATGTATCCGTCAGAAAAATGTGCAAAATCAGCAATATGACTGGTTTTCCATACGGTCATTGATGATTTTCTTCCACCTTATCCATAAACATACCCTGTCTTTGTATGAGATTGCATAGATGCAAGGGACATACCCAATTCCTCACTATGACTGTGCATGCAGAGTTTGTTTTAGCCTGAAATGCAATCATGCAAATGTACACTTCAATACATTTCTGGCATGCGGGTAGGGCTACTAGTCACTGTGATATGATTTCTGGCTAACACTTTATTTGAATGGTTCATTATTACAGTGGATCTACCATATAAGGTACAGTGTAATAACCAGAGGTGTCAAAAGGAAAAGTTAAAAAAAGAGACACAGTTTACTTTCAACACAAGAAACTTATCTGAGTAACCCACCTGTGTGTTTGTCTTACGATCAGCTAACTCTGCACTGATTGGATCCAGTTTGTGGTGGGTCCTTGTTAGGTTTTCAGTGTTTTTCAGTAACAACACAGTCAATAATTAGGTACAATGGAGTAAATGTTGTAACAAGTATGTAATGCCATGTACTAGTGTTGCACACCACATAAGTACTTTTACTTTTACTTTTACTTTTGACAGCTCTGGTGATAACCAGTGTAGCAATATTTAATACCATGTAAAACTAGTGTAATACCATGTACCAACCCTAACCCTAGGCCTAACCCTAACCCTAGATGTAAGTACAAAATTGGTACATGGTGTTACACTGGTATTAAATTAAAACGTTCTGTCGATTTCATTTAATTCCGGATTGTTAAGAATTTACATAACGTTTTCAAAGCAGAAAATTAAGCTCTATTCAGAATTAAAGTTAGTTAATTCTGAACTAAATGTCTCATGTAAACAGCCAACAACTTCAAACATCAACAGCCTATGAAACTGTGTGTTGGCATTGAAAGTCAAGGGGTGCCGACCGTACGAAAACTGGGTGCCCCCAAAACATATACTGCATTCAGGAAGCTGACTGGTTTGGCAGCTTGCGGAAAGCTGACAAGCCTAAACGTATCATTTCTCTTGACAGGATGAGTGTTCTCACTCCTCTCCTCTGCTTCAGGGCACGGAGGGAGCACCATGAATTTAAGGGTGAGGTCGACAAAGGATGGGTTACAATCAGTGTGTCACGATGTGTGTGTGTGAGAGAGAGAGCGAGCAAGAGAGAGTGAGAGAGAATGAGAGAGAGAGAGAGAGAGAGAGAGAGAGAGAGAGAGAGAGAGAGAGAGAGAGAGAGAGAGAGAGAGAGAGAGAGAGAGAGAGAGAATGTGCGTGTGTGTGTGTGTGTGTGTGTGTGTGTGTGTGTGTGTGTGTGTGTGTGTGTGTGTGTGTGTGTGTGTGTGTGTGTGCGTGTGTGTGTGTGTGTGTGTGTGTGTGTGTGTGTGTGTGTGTGTGTGACTCCTCTGTGCAAGGCTGTGAATGTAACTCTGTGAGTGTAACTAGGCTATGTGTGTGTGTGTCATAGAGATAGAATCAAATGGTATGGTAGGTGTTGTGCTGGGCTGGGAGGAGGAGGAGGGGGGTTATTTTCTTGTTTAGAGCAGCTGTGAAAACAAATGTGATTTATGGCCACACCTGTGCCCTGTTAATGAGCCAAAATGACACCAGGGCAGCTCCAGCCCCAACAAGCCAACACCTCTTACCCCACGCAGCATGCCCTCTTACCCCCCACACACCATGCCCCACTTACCCCAACAGCCTGCCCCACACCACGCCCCACTTACCCCAACAGCCTGCCCCACACTATGCCCCCTTTCCCCAACAACCAAGCCATATCACGTGTGCCCTCCCCTCTGCCTCCACCTCATGAGATATGCATAATACATATTAGCATGTATAAGAATGCATCAACAATTGTGTTTGATGAAATTGTTAATTGTGAGGAATTTTCAAGCGGTTGCAAGCAGGGCTTTGAACCGTTATTTTTTTCCAAAAGTTCCGTTCCGAACAGAAACAGAATTATAATGTTTCCGGTTATGCGTTCCACCAATAAATTGACGTTCCCGAACCGGTTAGAACAAAAAAATACTGTTCCCGGAACGGTTAATTTCGTTCCTGTCAGCTGATTACTTCCCATAGGTCTAACTGACGCTAATTAACCAAGGAAGACGGAAGTGCAAATGAGTCAGCCTACTTCCAAACTGTTTATTCAAGCAGATGAAAAGAATATCCTCCAGAATTTTGTCATTCAGGGACGGACGACCTAAGCAGAGAATAAACCTCAATCATGAAAATGCGCGCTCCACGCTGACTTGGGTCACGGCGAGCACTATGATGGACATTGTGAGTTTGTGCATATTTGAAGCGCCCATGGATGCCCAATAACGTCGAACATTCTCGGTGCGCTTTACACGCGCTTCTCTGCAATATCTTACAATGATGCAATGGAGACTCTTGCCTTTTGTATTGGTTTCTCTTATTTAAGATGTGGAGTGGAGACTTGATCTACAGCTCTCTTTCCATTCAGTCAGAGAATGTCTGATGTCACACAGGACGTGAACCTCAGCCGTCATGGTAACGTGCACAGGAAAATAATTACTTTTTTTTTGTTTGAGGAACGGTATTAACCGGTATTAACCGGTTACCATTATTTTTAAATAGGTGTTTCCGTTCCCGAACATAAAAAATAATAACGTTTCCGGTTTCGTTTCTGTTCCCTTTAAAATACAAAAAGTTCCTGGTTTTCGTTTTCGTTCCTTGAAACGGTTCAAAGCCCTGGTTGCAAGTGTATGGACCAAAAACGATGTTCTAGTATACTATAGGCAATCTTTTCAGAAGACAAAAAGGTAAGTTATGCAGTAATGTAGGCCCACAATTAAAGTATGTGCACACTCATTAGATTTCTCTTTTGGGATTTTCCTGAGTTCATAGGATCCTGCCAAATGGGTAAATAAACTCACCAAAATGGGAAGAGGAAAGAAAAAGGACGTGTGTGAAACTCTGGCTTTTTTCTATTGCCTGGAATGGAATGTGCACAAAGTCTAGTTCCAAGTCTTATGCTGTAATGATCATCATTTTAACATGATTTTAACATGTCTTCAGTATTTCAAATCAACAATAACATCAGGCTCTCCTACTCTCACTCTTTCAACCCTGAGGGTCGGCGCTGCTGACGTGACCTCTCCATCCATATGTCTCACAAAACAGACACAACAACAGGTGGCCATGCACACACCTCGACACAACAAAGAGAACTGCCAGTGGTTTGTGTTATGCTAGAGTGTCAAACTGGCCAGATTGTCAATCTTGTTGTCAGTTTGAGCTGTCAGTCCGTTTGTTTTTTCCCACCCAGCCTATTTCCACAGCTGTGTACGTGAGATTAGCCAAGCTTTGATAATTGTGTTCAAACCGTCTGAAAATCTCCACTTCTTCTCTCCCACATGTAGCATTTTGGAAGACCGTACTCATAGAGTGCAGACCTCTTTCAAGCCAGCTCAGATCAGCTTGAGCCAACATACCAAGATGTTGTCAAAAAAATTAGGAACGTCACAATGGTGAGTTATTTTTCAAACCACCACGTAGACACAGATGAAAACATAACCACCTTGGAGGAGGAAAATATATGTGTATGTGTTGTGCACTACATAGTCTACAATCTTCCATTCCATTCTATTCTATTCTATTCTATTCTATTCTATTCTATTCTATTCTATTCTATTCTAGTTCTACTTCCATGATTGTGCCTTCCACAACCTCTTTCTCTCTCTCTCAAGCTTCACTCAAGCAGAGTTTATTCTGGCAAAGTCTTGCCACGTGTACCGTACGAGGTGATGAGGCTTTACAGAATTAGGGAACATTAATAGATGTTCTGGGCTGGAAGGACCTCCACGTGGCTTTGATTGCAGGGCCCAAGACAAACACTATCAGGCAGGTCGGCAGAGTGGACCGTTGGCCTGGATGTTGAGGGGAGGGGAGGGGAGGGGGAGAGCAGGTGTGACGGAATCTGTGTCTCCCAGGTTAATTAAACAAAGCGGCGGCTAAGACCACACACAGCTGGGAGCTGAGAGAGGCGGCGCGGCGAGATAGAGAGAGAGTGAGGAGATACAGCATGTGTGTAGGCATGGGAAGGATAGACAGAGGTGCCAAAAAGAGGGGGAGGGAGAGAGAGAGCGGGGGGACTCATAAGAAGTTGTCTAAAGCTACTCAGAGAGAGATGTGTGCTGTAGATAAAATCGGTGTGTTATGTAGATAAAAGAGAAAACATAATGCATTAGACATTGTACTCCATATTTCATTTCAAATAAATATGGATCCAAAAAAACTGAAAAAGCCACTTGACTAAGCTTATGCCTCTGTGAAAACATTCTCTAATGGCTTGCACATTTTTGTAGGGCAGCTTGAGCAGTGCTCGGAACAATAGGGCGATAGTTTGTACTGCATGCTCAGAACAGAATCTTGTGTTTATGTGACACTCCATCATCTGTCTCTCAAGGTTCTTGTCCAATAAGCAGTCCTGTTTGGCTTTCAGGGAGTCCTTGGCAAGCCTGAAAAGCTCCTCGGCTCACATGAACCACTTCATGAGGACACTGGTGTTGAACATTGAAGATCAACATGGGGATGAATCTGAGACCTACAGGGACAATCTAACGTCATACTAGTCCCAGTCCTATAGGTTAGACTCTAAGGTTTGCTGTCTGCTGTGTGGGTGTGTGTGCTCTTAACCATGTGTTAATATACTTAAAAACATATAAAAAACACAAACTAATCAACCAACTAATTCCTGTGCACTTTGTAGCCTATCTGCAAGTGTTGTATGCTATGATTATGTCCTTGATTGTAGGTCAGTTTGCATAAGAGTGTTTGCCTAATGTAATGTAATGTAACAATGTAACATACTGCATGTGTCCTTTGTTCCTCTAAAACCTACTATTTGTGCCTGCCTACAAGGGCTCTGTAGTATGGACACAGAGTAGTTTTTTATTATCACTGTAAGTTCAACAAGATATTGTTTGGAGAAAGTCAACAGAATGTTGAATGCCTGTAGTACGTGGTTGTACTGTGGATATCCTGTAGTATCACTACATAAGTTCAGCAAAATATTATTTGCAGAAAGTCAATAGATGAATGTTGAAGGCAGTAGCATATGCTACCGTGTAGAAGTTGAGAAGTATCAGCGTATAAGTTTAGTAAGATATTGTTTACAGAATGTCAACAGACAAACGTTGAAGGTCTGTATATAGTATGTAGAAGTCTTGTAGCGCCACTATGGTCATCAAGATATTGTTTTCAGAATGTCAAGACAAGTATAATGGTATATATCAAATCAACAAACTAATTGAATGTCTGCAATCACAAGACGTAACATTAATCACTGTATGTGCATGGAACAACACACACTTGATGAACTGGAAGAGCTAGACGTAAAGAAAAGGAATTTGAATATGAATGTGCTTTTCATTGTGTTTTGTTTTCTGAAGCTCTATAATGATACAGACACACAATATGAATTGTACTGTGCCTCTCTCTCTCACTCTGTCTCTGTCTCTGTCTCTGTCTCTGTCTCTCTCTCTCTCTCTCTCTCTCTCTATATATATATATATATACAGTATGTGCGTGCTGTGTCAAAATATACTCTAAGTGAAAAGAGAAAGGCAGATGCTGGAGGCCAAACGTCTTACAGCAGTTGAGGCCTTCACCTTTTGCCAAGGCTGACAAGCATTATCCCTCCCCTCAGGCCCAGTAGAGACACAGAGGCCTATTTCTGAGAACTCTCCAGGACTGGACTGGCCATCTCGCATAGCGGGCATTTCTCAGTGGACCCTGCACCTTGTGGGCCCCTATTTTCTTGTGAACATTTTTTGACTGAGTCAGTGAGTTGGTGAGTCAGTTCTTCAATTATGAGGGGCCCTTTCAAGCCAAAAGTGCCCGGGCCCTGTCTCTCGCCCAGTAACGCCGCATTATGTAATAACGGTGCAATATGTAATAATATAACAAATTATTACATAATGCGGTGACAATTGCCGCATTGTGTAATAATTTACGCATTTCGTAATATATTTCTTGAACGCATTTCGTAATAACTTTTTTCTCATCTTGTAATAAATTATTACAAAATGCGAAATTTATTACGGAATGCGGCCGCAACTTTTTTTTTTGATGGAAATGTAATAACATGGTGCATTATGTAATAAACTATATGGATATGTATTTTCTGCACTTGGATTCACTAGGCACAACACACACACATAGTCTCAGCGACATGGTAGTCACTGCTCGAATCGCGAATGATGCGGTTAAAACCGTTAAGAAATCA
Organism: Engraulis encrasicolus; assembly: GCF_034702125.1. Lineage (NCBI taxonomy): Eukaryota > Metazoa > Chordata > Actinopteri > Clupeiformes > Engraulidae > Engraulis > Engraulis encrasicolus. The sequence goes on along the minus strand of NC_085859.1, from coordinate 48,516,817 downwards.
TTTCACAACGTGTTGCGTGCAACGAGGCCAGCGAATGTCTCGCACTTTCTGCTACATTACACCAATTTACAGCGACATTAAATATGTGGCGAGAGAGAGAGAGAGAGAGAGAGAGAGAGAGAGAGAGTGTGTGTTTGTGTGTGTGTGTGTGTGTGTGTGTGTGTGTGTGTGTGTGTGTGTGTGTGTGTGTGTGTGTGTGTGTGTGCGCGCACGGAGACAAACCTGGCCCATATTGATCTTAAGCCCCATCTTGGCTCTTTGGAAATATTCTTACCATTACAAAGGCTATTTTAATATTTTCCCCCAAACAACATGAATCAAACCCCAGGAAAAGACCAACCATTATAAGTGACTCGTGGGGAGCTGTCCATGCTGGTGGTGCTTAATTTTTTCCCGATATTTGCCCGTGGAGTAGTGAGTCTTTCATGTCTGCCTACATGACCTTGCTTTTTAGCACCCGAGAAAAATGCCACTCTTGTTAAAAATTACATAGGTATGCTTACGTCCTATTCAATTCAATTTCAGTCCACTGTTCAGTAGGCCTATTAGGCTGCAATCAAATTCAATAGCCTATGCTCATCCACATGCACGCGAAAAACAATAACCCAAGCGGCGGGACTAATTCGATTATATTCCTTCCAAAAATGTCCGAACGTCACAAAAATCAGTTATTTGCATTGTCCGTAATTATACCGAACAAAAAGGTATCAATAGAAGAAATCAAGTCTTCAGTTTCGATAATCCACGTTACAAATCCTCAACAACAGCAAGCCATTCCTTCTCTGCTATGAGGCAGGCAACGGAACAAGTGCAGACAGTAGGCTATATGACCACGTTGATGCTGCACGGCTTGAAAGGATTCTGTCTAAATTAAATATCTTGGATAGCCTATATAGACCTAGGCCTAACTAGATTTGTTGCATTACAGATTCATTTTCTATAGCCAGAAGTGTTCCGTTGGACTGACGAAACCGAACACGATCAAGTTTGCAACTTCTTTCCCTCATGCGCTGTCCGTCAGCACCATCTGTCATTGGACGTCCGATTAGCTTTCATTACGTGCTTAGGGAAAAACTCTCGCCATTAGGCCTATGTGCTGTTGCACTGTTGTGAGGGATATCAACAAATAATTTTGATAAAAGTCAGAACATTATTTTGGCAATGAAAGACACACAGGTGGCTGGAAGCTCAAGCAGTCTTCAGTCTGTTCATTTAAGTTTGTTGGGTGCTCTTGGATATCGGGTATCAGTTCATGTAGAGAGAAGAGTTCATCCAGGCACTCCAAAATAAGGTGTCCAAACGGGAAGTTACATTAAAAAGCCTTAAATGGTACTGGGCTGGGGTTACATTAAAAAGCCGACATGTTTCGACCTCACCAGGTCTTCATCAGGGCTACGTTCACCATTGAAAAGAAAGGCCTCCCTTAAATAGTGACATCACCACATGTGACCCATTACGCACTACACACATTTGCGCACACCAGAGAAAACAAAGATTAAAAAATAGCCTGGGGTAATAAGTGATGCCACAGAAAAAAATGACCAGAAGTACAAATAAGCATCACAAAAAAACAAGTAAAATCAATATCCTCATTTAGACCAGGATAGCGCATGGCATCCAGTTGGTGTATCCAAAAAGTCTCCCTCTGATTAAGTCTTTTTAGCCTGTCCCCACCCCTCGGAAGAGGTTTGATATGTTCGACGCCCTGTATGCACAGCAGAGAATCATTTTTACCATGGTATTCATTGAAATGTTTCGCCATGGGATAGTCAAAATTGCCCACTCTGATAGCATATTTATGTTCTGCTAGCCTATCTCGCATGCGCCTTTTTGTGCGTCCGATATAAAAGAACCCTTCAGCGCAAGGACAAGTTAAACGGTATATGACAAATGTTGAATTGCAATTAATGAAATATCTCTGTCCGTATTCTCTCGTGGTTTTAGTATCCACAGAAGATTTAGCTTGTGAAACATTTGGGCAGTTCCCAACAGTCAGACCCACCATGGTAAATACAAGCAAAATAATTCAAAAGGGCCCCAGTTTTATATTTCAGAGAGGGCCCCAACAATGGTAGAACCTTGTGTGTGTGTGTGTGTGTGTGTGTGTGTGTGTGTGTGTGTGTGTGTGTGTGTGTGTGTGTGTGTGTGTGTGTGTATGTGTGTACGCGCGCACGTGTGTGTTGCGTGCATGCGAGCATGTGTGTGTTTGTTTTGTTCGTCTGTTTGTCTGCCTGACTGTCTTTGGTCTGTTACTCTGTGACTGATCATGAAGTATTTGTATGCCAGAGAACGCACCCCTTACCATTCTGCGTGCGGTCGTTGACGCCCAGCAGGTTATGCAGCAGAAGCAGATGCCTCCATGACTCACTTGTCACCCAGCTGCCAACTCCTGTCCTGCCTCCCCCTTATGCTCACAGTGCACTTTGCCATGAGAGAGAGAGAGAGAGAGAGAGAGAGAGAGAGAGAGAGAGAGAGAGAGAGAGAGAGAGAGAGAGAGAGAGAGAGAGAGAGAGAGAGAGAGAGAGAGAGAGAGAGAGACAGACAAACACACAGACAGACACACAGACAGACACACAGACAGACACACAGGAACAGAGACAGAACAACAGAGTCATTGCATTGCAAACATGGATCGGTGATGCATGGAGAGAGAGAGAGAGAGAGAGACAGAGACAGACAGACAGACAGACACACACACACACAGACATAGACAGACACACAGACAGACAGAGTCATTGCATTGCAAACATGGATCGGTGATGCATGGAGAGAGAGAGAGAGAGAGAGAGAGAGAGAGAGAGAGAGAGAGAGAGAGAGAGAGAGAGAGAGAGAGAGAGAGAGAGAGAGAGAGATCAGGACTCAGGAGCCATAATAACAGAGGCCAACCCAGCTGCCTGCCCTCCTTGCAGCCTGGTGTGATGACAGAGGCGCCACTCAACACCCAACGTCGCCGGGATTTAATTATGAGTTATTGGTGCTAAATTACAGCTGTGGGAGCCGGCCCTGCCCTATACCATGTGACATGCTTTCATCAGACGTGGTGATGGTGGGGAGATGAGGAAGAGTGTTGGGGATACTGACAATGGGACGGGACGGCAAGACAATGTGGCATTGTCATGTTTGTTTTGGTTACAGAGGAGCGTCTTTCCCACTTGTCACTGCAAACATGGCTTTGTGGTGCACGGAAAGAGAAATGAGGTGTTGCGATGATTTAACAGGATGTTAGGTAATTGGTGGATAGGATAGAGAGGACGTGCGCTTGTGTGTGTGTGTGTGTGTGTGTGTGTATGTGTGTGTGTGTGTGTGTGTGTGTGTGTGTGTGTGTGTGCGTGTGCGTGTGCGTGTGTGTGTGTGTGTGTGTGTAATGCATGCATGCCTGTGTGTGTGTGTGCGTGCTTGCGTGTGCATGTGTGTGTGGCATGAAATCAAGCACAGATTTTAACGCTTCACACAGACCTGTTCAGCCAACAGCAGAGCAGAGAGCCTGAGTCACTCAACACCTACACACACACTCGGCAGGCAGGCAGCAGGGCTTACATGTGCTCGTCAGGCTTTGCTGAGGGAAGTGGATGACACCCACACAGGCAGGCAGGCATTTCATTTATTTCTTCAGGACATTGCACATTAATGAACATATACATACATACATGCACATATATGTGATTGCGCCAGATTGTAGCCCAAAGGCTAATTTCCATCTGGTGTCCAAAATAGGCAGGCTAGATGTTTACAAGCATTATAAATTAAAATTCCAAACATACATCTAAAACCAAAACAGACTGTTAGTAACAAAAGAAATGAAACACAATACAGACGCAAAAAGCTTGTCAAGAAGAAGAAAAAAAAGAACATGGTCCCAAGATAGGGCTATGTATTATGTGTGTGTGTGTGTGTGTGTGTGTGTGTGTGTGTGTGTGTGTGTGTGTGTGTGTGTGTGTGTGTGTGTGTGTGTGTGTGTGTGTGTGTGTGTGTGTGTGTGTGTGTGTGTGTGTGTGTGTGTGTGTGTGTGTGTGTGTGCACGCTGTGTAGAGGTTCAGACTATCAGTGTGAACATGTTTGTTGGGCTCGAAGCCACTTTTTAATCTCCATCTTAAAGGAGGCTAAAGAGGGACATTCCCTTATATGTAGTGGAATAGAGTTCCATAATGCGCTGCCTTTAGTAGATAACGCATTTTGGCTAAAAGAGGTTTTCCTGAAAGGAATCTCCACATCTTTATTGACCATCACTCCATCGCTCCATCGAGGCACCCCCACAGCAACAGCACAGTACACCAGAGCCCTCAGCAACAACATCCTCATGCACTTGCTGCTCTCAGTCTCCCTAGCTGCTGGTGTTATCTGTCTTTACTGCTGTGGTTCCCAAGCTGGGGGCCGCGGAGGTAGCTAGCCAAGACTCTCCTCTTTCATGACTATCTACTACACTAACTCTTGAGCTGCCATAGCCCCAGGCCAGACTCTTGACATTATGTGTGTGTGTGTGTATGTGTACTCTACTTTAAAAAATACTACTAACCCTTCTTTGCATCTGCACTTGTTCTGTATATTTCCTGTGCACTTGTATCTGCTAGTGATGTTGTATGATTATGTCTTCGTTTGTGAGTTGCTTTGGTTATAAAGCGTTTGCCAAATGCATTGTAATGTAATGTAATGTAATCCAATAAGTGAGGTACTGCAGGGGCATCGGATTGTGGACAAAAGGGACATAGCATAAAAACAGGAAATTCACAGGTTAACAGCTAACATAATTCCATAGTTTGCTCGTAACGTCATTCACTTGTATGGTTAATAGAGGCATTTGTTGTCCTGTGGATTTCTAGCATTATTAGTGGACAGACTATTATTGGAAAATCTAGCAATATTAATGGACAAAAAATAGCTCTCTCACACACGTTAAAAAAAAACCCAATCATTGCCTTTGGAGTAGGCCTATAGATTCAGTAGCTCTCTCACGATTGTTGTAATGTTTGCTTTTTACAATTCCCCATTGACTCTTAAATTATGCTTCAATCACTCAGTCGCTAGGCATCATTCAGACAGATGATAATGAGCACCAATCATGAAAAATAATGTCTTAACGGCTGCTGACAGCTGAATGTTACAGTCTGGCAGAATCCATCAGTCACCATAGTAGCATGATGGGCCTTGCCTTGTGGGCTATGTGTATTTATAGAGGCAGTCAAATAGATTCAGGGCCCTCATTACATTTTTCTTCTACAGCTGCAGTTACAGCTATAATCCAATATCAGCCTAGTATCCCTCATTATTTGGGTAAAAACAACTGTTTAGAAATTCACTTGAGGAACACTTGTTGTTGTTGACTGCACACTCACTGCATGATGCATTGTATTTACCTTTTGCGTTCTCAGCCTTGCATCCTTTCCACAGCCAATAAAGCTTTGCTTGACTTGAAACGGGTTTGAAAACGGTGTAAATCACCAGTGATAGACTGTACTCTGCAACTATTACTTCATTCTGCAACCTCGTGGTAGAAGAGTGATCTGAGAGTGCTTATTTATTTTTCACCAATAGGTGGTGGTATTGCATCACAATATTTTAAAAATATTCCTTAGTCACTTCAGTCCATCATGTCACAACAATGTACATGCAAAAAAAAGAAATATGCACAATTATGTTTGATATGTTTACATATAAACTTCTAACAAAGCAAAAAAATAAAACGGGAAAAACATCCACTTTACCCCAACCCTTTTAAATGCGCTCTGTTAGCACAACATTCACCGGCTTAGAGCCATACTGTCTGTGTAGGCTGGTATAACCAGCTTTTCAGTAAATATCCTCTGTGAACACTTATTTAGACAAACGGGTAGGTCTATATCTGACTGGAATCAGCTGACTTCTGAGCACCTCTTGCCAAATACTATATATTCAGAAGAGAATAAATAGGCCTATACAGTATTACAGAGGAGAAACCGAATGTCCACTCCATACAGTACTTTCAGTTGGACTAGGCTACTGTTAACATAGACACCAATATTTCACAATGCATCACCAACATGCAACACTGACTTCTGTCCCTCTCTTACTACCCATTCGTTTCAGCACAGCAGTGAAACCAAGTTGGAATACAGCACACTCGTGCAGGGCTCTAAGAGAGCTGCAGCCAACTAGCCAAATGCTTGTGAAATTGCAGTTTGGCTGGTAGAAAAGACCAGCTTACCAGCCAGTCAGACCCATTAATGAGTGTGTGTTTGGTTAGTAAGAATAACATCTACTAGCCATTTTGGCTGGGGATGAAAAAAAAGTACATTTAGAGCCATGTACTCATGAGACCAGTATCTCATGACACATACAGTATAATTGTATGTGAGATTCCTGTGCATGACGTAGGAAAGTAACCTCCAGAAGACCCCTCACATCCCATCATTTACTCAGGGGAAGAGCACTTGTGATTGGCATTGTGCATGCTCAGCCAAGGTGAAAGGCTCCATGCCTGACACGGTTGCCCTGGCTGCTCCCCTGGTATCCCCCAGCCTGGAGGACAAGACAGTGGGGCCGGCCGCCAGTGCATTTAGTTAACCTTTCAGTCAAGTTCAGTATAAGCCTTTTCTTTCTTGTTTCAACGTATGCATAGTATATAATTAAAGAAAACAACATTTCACCAGGAAACAATGATCAATGGACATTGGACCGCATAACAAAGGTAGGCTACAGCTTCCTTGCATGTGAGGGAGCACATACACACATGCACGCATGCACACACACACACTGGAAAGTTACTGTGAACTGCCTTGATTTTTTACCTTAATTTTAATTTTAACTGAGGGACTTCTAGAATGCACAATAATTAGAACTACTGTGTCTCTTTTATGTTTACTGAAGACGTTTATCTTGCCTTTTTATATATATGCAACTTGATACCCTACAAGGACCTTGTGTATGTGTAGGGATGTGTGTATGTGTGTGTGTGTGTGTGTGTGTGTGTGTGTGTGTGTGTGTGTGTGTGTGTGTGTGTGTGTGTGTGTGTGTGTGTGTGTGTGTGTGTGTGTGTGTGTGTGTGTGTGTGTGTGTGTGTGTGTGTGTGGGGGACAATGTGTGGGTGAGACTATGTGTGTGTGTGTGTGTGTATGTGTGTGTGAGAGAGAGCGTGAGTGTGATAGAGAGAGAGTGTGTGTGGCGGTACACTTTTTTACTGTAATGTTCAATTATGTGTATAAGTTCTCTGTGTATGTTTGGACTTGTGTATTTTTGTAAAATGACAGACACTTTAATTTCCTTCGGGATTAATAAAAGTACTCTACTCTCTACTCTACTCTACTCTACACACACACACACACACACACACACACACACACACACACACACACACACACACACACACACACACACACACACACACACACACACACACACACACACACACACACACACACACAGATCATGTTAATGTAATAATAACTGTATGTTATTAATATCACATTACAGCATTATTTCTTCTTTGAAACATGTTGTACATTTAGAAGCCCATGAACTTTGATGTTAGCAGAGTGAAACAGATCGCATGCCTAAGAAGTGGATCTGAAAACGGGGGCTACTTGTTCAGAGAATAGATAGTAAGAAATATGGATAGCCATCAGATTTGTGTAGGCCTACATATTTTTCCCTCTGTTCTAAATCTTCATGGGAAACACTTCCTGCTGAAAAGCCCCACTCTATATCGCCTCCTTGAGACTGAAACATCTCGCCACTGGTATTGCGTTACACATTCGTCAACACGCACACACACCAACCCACACACAGCGACACACATTCAGGCTCCCTCACCACCGATAGTAGTAGGGCTACATTGTTACAATCCTCCCCATTTCCTGAAACATTTTACTTTCATGTGGCGCACGGAGCGCTCGCTGCTTTTATCGCTTGGCACTGGAGTTCACCTGCCACCTGGACACTGACGTCTGCATGGAGCTAGAGGTACTTTTACATCTTATATTGCTCATTTGTATACCTAGATAGCGATAACGCACTATTGTGCAAAACGAACCGTAGAGCATAGCAGGGTCGATTCCAATTCTCAAGGTTCGCCGAGCGTCGTCGCCGGGATTGACTTTTCCAAATAGCTGTTGTCATTTGCAAAATTCACGGGTTTATTTATTTAGCTAGGCTTACGCACTCGCTCTGTTTGTAATTAACCCGGGCATTGCACAAAGAACTGAGCCCTACGCTGGATCCGTGTTCTCTAGGCAACGCCAAGCCTCCAACTCGGCTGCATGTTTAGGTGTTGTTTAGGTAATAAACTAGCTTGGGCGAAGTGTTAATGCTCAAATCCGTCGCAGCCTATGTCAACTTTAAACACAACTCCACCGGTGTCTTTTCTCGGGAGTTGAGATATCTGTGTCCAGGCGACAGAGCGAGCGAGCGAGGTGAGCTGGGAGTGTGGTCGTGGACCAAGCTTGAAGTGCGTTCCACCCGGCTTCTCTTCTAAACCAGAAGCGAAGTGCACAACTAAACGCGTAGTTCTAGGCTACAAAACACTACAATCTGCGTGGTTTTTTTAATAGGGGTAGTCAAAATTACGATTGTAGTAATACGTATAACGCCCATGCCTTTGTTCTCTTTTCCAGAGCAAACATGAGAGGGGTCCGCCGTAAACTGTCAAGGGGTTGACAGAGATGGGTTGCTGAAAGCGGGGGGCGCTGATTTGGGAATCCCGGGGAACAGGAGGCGCCCATCACCACCATGACCGTCTTTAAACAAGAGAATGTAGAGGACCAGTACGAAATTGGAGAAGAACTCGGAAGGTATGTGACTGTGTGAAAATCATGCTGTTTGGGTATTGATGCTTGGCGAGGGAAGCGGGGTGTGGTGCGCGTGCATTTTAGGGGTGCAGCTAGCTATACCCCTTGCACATAGCTCCAATTTGGGCATTGATGGTGCTCCCATGGAAGCAGTGGCTGGTAGTGCAACTGGAAGAAGTCTACAGGGTGGAGAGATTGTATGCTTTTTAAATGTTTTCCAGGTAATATTTCAAAGGCAGTTGGTAAATAACAAAAGCACATCCAAACACTTTGCTGTGTGTGCTGTCTGTGTGTAAATAGGTTCTGATAAAGCATGCAGCCATGATTGATGTGACCAATTTGGGTTGCCATGGTAGGTTTTCTGCTTTGTGTTTGTAATGGATTCAGGGAGTAATCTGGTGTGAGTGATGGTGCCATCATGGCAATATTTTGAGAGTGGGCACACATCATGGTAGTGATGTGATGTTCCGTTGCTCGCTGCATGGATGCACACCGGGCCCCCAGGAGGTGTAGCCTACACACTGTGTGTGTTTCTTCTTGTGTGGGAGGGCAGAGGTGTATTTCAGTGCTTCAGTACTCATTGGGGACAACTACTTAATTTTACTAGTCTAGTTTTTAAATAATGTATTGGCATTGTAGTGCATAAAGGTTATGGTGATTGTATTGACACATCTCTCAAGTTTTTCTCCCTGCTGTGCTGAATCAGGTTACTGTGTGAAATCCAAGACCACTGTGATTTGGGGTGGTTTTGGTCAGTGTACTGTGCTCCCATATCATGGATTTCCCCCCACTTCCTTGAAGTTGGTAACATGACTGTCACGCAAAGGTGTGTGTGTGTGTGTGTGTGTGTGTGTGTGTGTGTGTGTGTGTGTGTGTGTGTGTGTGTGTGTGTGTGTGTGTGTGTGTGTGTGTGTGTACGCGTGCGCGTGGGCGCATGCACGCTTGTGTGTGTGTGTGTGTGTGTGTGTGTGTGTGTGTGTGTGTGTGTGTGTGTGTGTGTGTGTGTGTGTGTGTGTGTGTGGGTCCTGTGGACTGTGTATGCACCACCAAACACTGGTCTTGTGAAGCATTCCATTCAACCTGTCTGTAACGGAGAAGCAGTGTGGTAGATGCGTGGATTGAGTTACGCAGTGGGGTTGGGATGAGAACTGCTTGGGAAGTATAGGGCACCTCCAGTTGCATCTCATGTGTGACTATTCAAATTAGAATTGATCAGACAGCAGACAGACACCTGGCTCCCGTAATTGATGCACCATCATTTCCATATTGATCATGTATCTATTGATTATTGATCTGTGACACATTTCACATTCACAGGATGAGCTGGCTTTTGTATCTTGCGTTTTCATTACGTTTTAATGCAATGCTGACTTGGGAAGGCAATGATTTGTCAGGGCATTTGATTTTTGTTTCCTGTGGGTACATTGTTGTCTGCCAGTATGTACGTATTTATGTCTTGTCATTTTGAAAGTCTGCAAACCCACCCCAATTTGTTGCAAATGTTTTGTTGTGCATTTTTCTAAGGCTTTTCCTCTTTTGAGACTAGAAAAAGCGCCATCCTGCGGCATCCTGATGCTGATTTTTGTCATGTCATGCTCTGTCTGCATACTCGACCCATTCTGCGGCAGATCTTTTTGTTGTCAAATTTTCTTAACCGGCACGGCCTGTTTTCCTAATGCTTTTTTTCCTTGTTTGAGACCAAAAAAAGCACCAGTTGGCATTCTGACCCCGACTTTGTCTGGTGCTGGCGCCCTGCCCACTCCAAGCAGGCCGGGGACGGCAGCCATGCGAACAGAGACAAGGGGAGGGAAGGGAAGACGGCGGTGGTTGTACGTAGTCATGCGTACAGTGTTTTGGTGTAAAGAGCAAAGGGCTATTAAATTGGCCAGGAACAGGCCTGAGCGAACATAACTCATTGGATTGTTGAGGTGAGCGCATCTTCCCTCCTAATGCATCTGTGGCAGGCAGCGTTTCGATTTTCTAAAGGAGGTCTCTAGAGAGTTCCAGAGGGATGAACAGATAGAGAAAGGGTGGGAGAGAGAGGGAGATAGATGGAGAGAGAGAGAGAGAGATGGAGGGAGAGAGATGGAGAGGTAAAGGTAAAGGTAAAGGGAGGGGCTCTGTCATGACTCCAGTCCTTTCCCACAATGACTCAACATGAATCTTGCAGCGCTGGGGGAGAATAAATAGATTCTTAGAAGCGGGGAAGAAGTGTGTTATGAGGTCACCGTCAGGGCTGGGGGATACACACACACACACACACACACACACACACACACACACACACACACACACACACACACACACACACACACACACACACACACACACACACACACACACACACACACAGCCTACACACACACACACACACACACACACAGCCTACACACACACACACACACACACACACACACACACACACACACACACAGCCTACACACACACACACACACACACACACACACAGCCTACACACACACACACACACACACCTCCTGGTTCTGTGAAGGGAATGGAGGAGTAAGACCCTGGTCTCTTCTCTTCTGAGTGCAGGCCACGCTTGATGGATGGCAACACAGCCGAGGAGGAGGCACTTTTAATGGATTAGCATTAATTAGGCTAGTTCGTTCCGTTCAGCTTGGTTGCGTCCATTTGTTGAGTATAAATCAAACCTTAAACAAGTTCTCTCTCCCTTCCCGTCGAGTAGCCACCCATTAGTCTTGAGAGTTGTTGTCGCTGGCTCGAAATGCCTCGAGAAAGATGGGTTTGTTCTTGCCTTGTGGAATAGCCATATCTTTCTCCATTTGTCTGTCTGTCCTTCGTCTGTCTGTGCGGATGTCTGGTTGGCTGTTCTAGGCTGGAGTAGAAACATGGTATTGAAAACATGGCTAGTATGAAACAGGGTTTCCACTTTGTTATGGTGGCCACCTTGACACTAAAACACCTACCAACTTCAGTTCAGTCTCGTGAAAAGATAACGATTTTGTATTATATTATGGATGTAATAATAAAGTTGTTTTAAAGGATTTATATGAGCTCAGTGTTTTAGGTAGTTTCATATCCTATTTCATGTGAAACGGCACAACATAGCCTTCCCCATCATGATAGCCATAGTCACATGTCCTCAGACTCCCCCCCCCACACACACACGGACTAACACATGTACTGCAGGAAATGAAATAATATCCTTTCAAATCTCAGTGTAATTGCCATGAAGCGCCAGCTCACGATTGCAGTTTTTGGGTAGTCCAATGCAGTTGAGCTGAGCTAACGTGCCTAGAATGACAACTTGCAGCTTCTATATTCCCTTGCATCACTAAGCGTTTTCAAGTATACAAAAAGCTGTTTCTTTGGCCATGAACTTTTTTGTGGCCTCTATCTGTGTGTGTCCGTGTGTGTGTGTGTGTGCTTGTGTGCGTGCCTGCGTGTGTGCGAGACTGAGAGACAAAAAGTGTGTATGTGAGTGAGAGACTGAGTGAGATAGAAGTGTGTGTCTGTGAGTGAGTGAAGGGGGCAGCTAAACTGATTGGGTCTCTTCTCTTGTCAACCTTCTGAAAGCGTTTAATGGGCCCACATCAGGGGCAGGCTTGTGGTGCGCGGCGGTCCGCTAGGGCCAGGGGGGTTAAACACACAGTCCCACTCGCTTTGTGTTGCCTGGAGGGGGAAGAACAGAACAGGCGCTGGAGGCTGTGGACAGATTACTGCACAGGCCTACTGGGCCCTGGCCCAGGGGCCCAAGAGACAAGGGGGCCCTGAAGCCCAAGCCTCCATGCTAGAAAAAAACATTCAAAAGTCATTATTGATCTACAGTACATATATTTATTATGTTCTCACATTATGCAAAAATTGCACTTCAACTGCCGTATTTTCACATTTAGAAAACCCAGAACCAACAAAAAAAGGCTCTCCATCATCTCCGCTAAATACCCATAACTTTTGGAACCTTTGGAATCCTTGTGGGGCCTTTCTTGTTGTCTGACCCAGGGGCCCATGGACTCATAATCCGTCCCTGTCTGCAGGGAAGCGTGGGTGGGTGGGATACAGGAGACTGGGGTGGGTGGGTGGGATACATGAGACTGGTGTGGGTGGGTGGGCTGCTGGAATGGAGCTGTATTTCTGGCTTGGCCTGGCCTGGCTTGCCCCTGCTTGGATCTGTTGTGATGGAAGGGAGCTGCCCAACATAATAGGGACTGGGCCTGAATGAATGGCTGGAGTGAGTGAGTGAGTGTGCTGCGAGCTGGCTTTTCCTTGGCAACTCCACAACAACATTCCCCTCTTCAAACCAATTCCGCAACTCACTGGCACAGAACAGGAGGTTTATTTTGTGTGTGTGTGTGTGTGTGTGTGTGTGTGTGTGTGTGTGTGTGTGTGCGCGTGCGCGCGTGCGTGCGTGCGTGCGTGCGTGCGTGCGTGTGTGTGTGTGTACATGCGTGTGCACGCGCTAGCGCATTCCTGTGTCTGTATTTCTGTGTTGTATTGTGACATTTAGCTGTTTCCCGTTTTAATTGAGTGGAAGGGTGGTGTAGGTGATCTTACAGTTTGCACATACGGTGCGTTTTTAGAAAATAACCTCTATTTTAAAATGCATGCCTTGCCGCACACACCAACTTTTCTGTTGGCATTTACTGGTCTTGGGGAACATGTTCTGCTGTCAATAGTCCACGTGAACATGGCAGGTTGGCCCGTAGCTGCCTGAGTATAGTGCGGTGCAGGCTGAGTATTATAGTGCGGTGCAGTCTGAGTGTAGTGCGGTGGAGAGTGAGACTGAGTAGTACAGTGCGGTGCAGTCTGAGTATGTTGCGGAGTTGTCTGAGTGTAGCCCGGTGCAGTCTGTGTATACAGTAGTGTGGTGCAGTCTGAGTGTAGCCCGGTGCAGTCTGAGTGTAGCCCGGTGCAGTCTGAGTGTAGCCCGGTGCAGTCTGAGTGTAGCCCGGTGCAGTCTGAGTATAGTGCAGTGCAAGCTGTGCATATTGGGCTGGCTGCTGCAAGGGGAGGGGGGCTGGGAGCATGTGGATGACATTTGCAGAGATGTTTATGCAGCTCACGCCTCATTTGGCACTGGTGAGTGAGTAGCACTAATGTTGTCCGTGATGAGCCCCTGTCCAGTCATTAGTGAAATTATCAAAAGAAGAAGTAGACGAGGAGGAGACGAGGCATAGGCACACAAGCACAGACGGGAGCATGCATGTGCAGTAGGCTACACGCACACGCACACGCGCACACACACACACACACACAAACACAGCCGGGGCTAATCTCCTAGTCAGCAGTGATATCTGTGTTAGAGTGTCAGTGGAAGTCTCTGAGGCGGTGAGGAAGTCTTGCTTACACCGTGTGTCCTTTATGCTCATTTCCTTCCTCCATGTGTGTCTCCTCCATGGTTTTGCTCGGAATAGGAATCCCTCAAGCCAGTGCACTTCATGGTAGAGATGTGATTTTCTGGGGTTATTCAACCCGCAGTGGGTTCCCAAAATGAATATCATGGATATTTTCTCCACGTGCGTTATGTTGATTGCATGACTGTCACTCACGGGAGTGTGTGTGTGTGTGTGTGTGTGTGTGTGTGTGTGTGTGTGTGTGTGTGTGTGTGTGTGTGTGTGTGTGTGTGTGTGTGAGTGTGAGTGTGAGTGTGAGTGTGAGTGTGTGTTGTGGTGGGCGTGGCGGTGCTGCAATATCGCCCCCCCCCACCCCCCTTTGCTCCATGTCCAAAAAAGGAGGCTAGTTTGTATGGGATGGGCACTGACTACAAAGTGGGCACGGTCGTTTGGTTGGGTGGTGGGTGTGGGGCTAAAAAACAATGCAATAGCTTGCCACATTGTTCAGGGCCAGTCAATGTGCTGTGCGTGAGGCTGGCAGCCTTGAAGGGTACTTGTTTTGAGAGAGCTTTTTGAGCCACTGAAAATGTTTAGGTTTCTCTCCCTATAACTTGTTCTGTGCCTAGAAACCATCATGTAGTGGTTTTGAGAACATACAAAGTGCATGTCCCACAAGGTGACCTACATTTTGTCTTTCAGTAGTGTGTGCGTGTGTGCGTGTGCACATGTGTACATGTGCCCTATATGTATGCGCGCGTTTATATACATGTGTGTGTGCGTGCGTGTGAAAAAGGGGGCACGGCACGGTATTGTGCCAAACTGTCACGACAGTGACTCATCACGATGAAGGAGCGTGTTTTTTTCTCCACCCCCACCGCCCCCCATTCTCCCACCCACATCACCATGACACAACATGCCAGTGTAGTTCTCTAGCCCCCTCCCTCCCACTCCCCACTCCCCACTCCCCACTCCCATAACCATCCACAATTAGAAAAATCAAAGCGTGGGCTTTTGAGTGATCCGAGTGCGTTGTCAAAGTCTCGGCCGCGTCGTGTAGCTTTAATGAACATCCCTGTTTGAAGTTGCGCGCGCGAGCACTTCAGTCCCATGTAGCGGCTTAGTGGGTGGTGGGGAAGGGGGGGCGGGCGGTCCACACACTAGCAGTGTTTGTGAAAAAAGTTGGAGGGGTTCTTAAAGGTGCACTGTGTAATATTTTTTGTCGTGTATTTCCAGGATTCATGCTGCCCATTCACAAATGTTATCTTTTTCCAAGAATTCTAAGTATTCTTTATGACTTGGAAAAGGTGGATCTTCTCCATGTCCACCATTGTGAATTTCCAGAAAGAGACACTTTTAGCTGCAAAACTTATTGTACTTTGGTCATATTCATATATGAATCCCATTTTTTTATATATTCATGAAAAGATCAAATTTGGCAGTAGACGGCACGGTTTCAATGAGCAGCATTGTTTCAATGCCTACTCTGGCCAGTGGCCACCATCCTATGCCCAATGCACCTTCAATAATATCAATGAGTGTGTATTATGCATACTGTACTGTGTGTGTGTCTGGCGGTGATGATGCATTTTTAGTGCGAGTGAGTGAAGAAAGATGATGGTGATATATTTGAGAGGGTAAGCTAAGCAAGTCAAGAAAATGAAGAATGAAGAGGAGACACTTAAGTTAGTCCTGTAGCTCTCTTCCTCTTACCATTCATATCTTCCTCCCCCTCCTCCTCTTCCTCCCCTCTCTCCTTTTCTTCCTCATGCCACTCTGACTCGTCCTCCTTTCATCTATCCATCCTGTTCTTTTCTTAGCCACTCTTCCCACTCTCCCTCTTTCTCTCATCATGTTCATGGTTCACGAGACAGGCCTCCAGGCATGACCCAGGCTGACTGAGTGTTGTAGAAGGTTCCATGTCACGTGCATTCTGAGCACGCCTGGGTAAAAAGTGTAGGGTCAGAAGAGGGTAGTTTTGCCCAGACATATTGGCGCAGTATCCCGCGCTAACTTCTCAGAATGAAAGCATTAAGCATGGCAAGACGAAAGTACAGAAAATTCTGTGATCTGCTTCAATGTTAAAAGGTGGTCCTGACGGTGTATCTCAGCCCAATCTTTCAACCCCTTGACCTCACAGCAACCCTCGATTGGGAGACGGATGTGCTACAAAGAAGCCTAAAATCCAAACTATTAGCCAAAAAAATCAGTAAGTAGTGTGCTCTTTCGAGGTGTCGGAAGAAGAGAGAGGGAGGTTTATTGACGATCTAATTCTCCGTCTGAGGAAGATGACACGTAACACGTAGCCTCACAGTGCTGGACTACCGTCTCCAGCGAGGGCTACATCAAAGGGCGTTGGTTGGGGTGCTGGGGAGGTGGGGAGGTATCATGTGCAGAGGTTAGATCCACAACAGCAACCCACACTGCTACTGTGTGTACTACAGCCCACTGCTCATCACACAGAGGATACCATTGTGTCTGACGCACACGCACACACACACACACACACACACACACTTTCTTTCTGTTCTTTCATGTGTTGGTTTTCACTGAAATGTAGCTACTAACCCACTATCGACCCACAGGCTTTTGACTACACACACACACACACACACACACACACACACACACACACACACACACACACACACACACACACAGACACTATCACACATGGATACACTTGATGTTTAATTTGTTTTTTTGATTTCAGTGGCTTTTATATTTTGCCTTCTTCTCAATTTATTATAGCCTAGTTAGTGTATGTGACGTATGGGTAAACCCAGTGCGTAATGAAAGCATGAGGCACTAGAGGCAATTGGCTATTGTCTTCCCCCACGCTACCCCCTAACAAATAGAATGGTGGTTCACAAAAGGATGGTGTGTGTGTGTGTGTGTGTGTGTGTGTGTGTGTGTGTGTGTGTGTGTGTGTGTGTGTGTGTGTGTGTGTGTGTGTGTGTGTGTGTGTGTGTGTGTGTGTGTGTGTGTGTGTGTGTGTGTGTGTGTGTGTGTGTGTGTGTGTGTGTGCGCACACATGTGGGTGTGTGCGTGCATTGTGGGGGCATGGCGGGGGTTGGCTGGTTGAGCAAGGCGGGGGTTGTGTAGTGTAGTGTCGTGCCTGCCCACTCTCGCTCCCCGGCTGGTAATGCCTCATGTGGGTGCTACATCACTCAGTGAGGTAGAGGGAGGGTGAGGGTGAGAGGGAGAGGGAGAGAAAGAGGGAGAGAAAGAGGGAGGGAGGCCCGGAATCAGAAGCTTTGTGTGAGAGCATCCTCTGTTTACCAGGGTCGGTCATTATTGGGTATGTGGTGTGGACACATACTGTAGATTAGTGTTTCTCAACGGGGGCGGTACAGCCCCCCAGGGAGCATTGGGGAGCTCTAGGAAAGTGGGCGTAGAGGAGGATACAGCTGAGAGGGGGCGGTGCTTAGTTGCTATTGGGGGACATTAGTCAGTTTAATTTTATAATGCTAAGGGGGGCATTGTCAGGCTTATGATGATGTCAAGAGGGCTTTGGGAGGCTTGTGATGAGGCCAATTGGGCTTTTGCCCAAAAAAGGTTGAGAACCACTGCTGTAGATGCTTGTTTACTGGATATTAGGCTTCTCACTTTCTCTAACCAGGAATTCAGTGTTGACAAACTTGAGCACTTGCCATGGGTACACTTGAGCACTTGCCATGGGTACATACAGTACGGGGAGCTTTTAGCTAGTTGACGTATCGCCATGTGGATTGGCGTTACATCGCGACTTGTGTTTAGCCCCGTGTGCTCATTGTTTTCTGTCTGGGATTATCCCACGTTGTTATGACTCAGTCGTAGCATAAAGCCCACACATTAGCGGCATGAAGTATCGGTGTCCTCCCATGGCTTTTGTGTACCATATGGCCACACACATTACTCCATCACATGTTGTGAATACGGTACACATCCTGTAGCTTGAAGCGTGGGGGAATCCCCTTTGCCAGAGTGTCCTGTCAGTGCCGGTCCAACAATGAGTTGCACCCTGGGCGACACCCCCTGCAACGCCCCACCCCTTTCGCGATGGCTACGCCCCGCCCAAAACAATTGGCCAAAAAAACGCTTATAATAACTGACAAAAAAACACTAATAGTAATGTTATTAAATTATACTCTACTCTACTTTACTATTACTTCGACAATATGGTCATTTTGTAGAAATTACACATTTTTGAACGATTTTTTTCTATCTGTTTATAACATTAGTGATTATAGCGATAGCGTTATAGCGATTTCCTCGATGTCCGCCCCTGCATGCTATAGCTAGAAGCGTGGGGGAAGCCCCTTTGCCAGAGTGGTGAGTGATTGCTCCTGGTTGTCTAGCACGCGACTGCGAAGGTGGAGTCCAGTACTTGAGGTGGATTACTCTGATGAATGGTCCCGAGGAGTGAGGAGTGACAAGATGGGCTCCCACCCCTGACCTCCTCTCCTCTCCTCTCCTTTCCTCTCCTCTCGTCTATCACTTCATCCTTCTCTATCTCTCTCTTTCTTTCTTTCTTTCTTTCTTTCTTTCTTTCTTTCTTTCTTTCTTTCTTTCTTTCTTTCTCTCTGTCTCTCTCTCTCTCGCTCGCACATGCAGGCTCTCTCTCTCTCTCTCTCTCTGTCTCTCTCTCTCTCTCTCTTTCTCTCTCTCTTTCTCTCTCTCTCTCTCTCTCTCTCTCTCTCTCTCTCTCTCTCTCATCTCTCTCTCTCTCTCTCTCTCTCTCTGTCTTTCTTTCTCTCTGTCTCTCTCTCTCTTGCTCGCACATGCAGGCTCTCTCTCTCTCTCTCTCTCTCTCTCTCTCTCTCTCTCTCTCTCTCTCTCTCTCTCTCTCTCTCTCTCAGGGCTGGCTTGGTATGCTATACATTATTCTAGGGACTCCATATGGTGATGTGTGAGCATACAGCCCATCCAGTCAATATGATCAATATGTCATCCACTCCTATTGGCCATGTGTGTGTGTGGTGTGTGCGTGTGCGTGCGCTCGTGTGTGTGTGTGTGCGTGTGCGTGTGCGTGCGCGTGCGCGTGCGTGTGTGTGTGCGTGTGTGTGTGTGTGTGCGTGTGTGTGTGTGTGTGGCCGTATGCAAGTCTTGAGTGCATATATTTACTCCCCAACCCCCTGCTTTTTCTATATAGAAATTGCTATATAATTTATGTGGGTGCATTTCTCTTGCCTCCCTATTCTGAACATGTGTGTCTGTGTGTGCCATTTTGTTACTGAAGATTTGTTTGATCAAACCATTGTGTGGATTTCGTCAAATAAATATTTTTTTCTGAATGTGCATACATGTGCCTGTATTCAGTGCCCTTCATGATTATTTTGGGATGTCTGTGTGCTTCATGGTTTTTTATCGTAATTTAATGTATCATCCCCAACCCCCAGCTGTTTGCATCTACTGTGTGTGTGTGCGTGTGCATGTACTGTACAGTATGTGTGTGTGTGTGTGTGTGTGTGTGTGTGTGCGTATGCATGTGTGTGTACGCGTGTCTGTCATGTTATGTCCACTTACCTGTTGAAAAGGTCATCTTGCTACCCTTTTGAATCATCAGTTCATCTGAAGCAGTCCCACTTCTCCCCCCCTCGCCCCCTCCCACTCCCCCCTGCCATATGGTCGCCGGCGCTCCTCTGGCGCCTCATAACACGGGGCTCAATATTATCATTGGCGCTGATGGCCAAGGGCGAACGGTAATTTCTCGCCCGTCTCGCTCCAGCACTCACATCATCAGGCGTTTAGCCACGGCGTGGTACTGTAGGGTCAAAGACAAAACCGGGCTTTCAGGACTCCAAAAAATAAAATTGTTCCCTGACACCGTTCTTCAACTTTTTTGGGTACATTGGAGTGTAGAGTGATTAAGTTTATTATTTTCTGTTCAGAAAATAGTAAGGAACATGCATTTTACCCCATTTTCACCCATAAAATGTCATTCAGTGTAATACGGTGTTAAACTGTTGATAATGCAATAAACATATAGATGACGTTAAAAAACCGAAATAAGCTACATACCATAGTAAAGGCCTATATTTAAGGTCTTCATCAAACCTAAAATTTCTAGTAAAAGGCATTTGCAAATAGTTTTTGCAGTGTTTGTAGTCTTTCACCGAGTGCATTTCACCCATTTGGCTTTAAGAAGTTTTTCCACTGAAGAGAAAATCAGTTTAAAATGCACAATTATTCATTTGTTGTATGCCCCCGCATTTGTTGTGCTAAACAAATAAGTTTCGTAAGAATTTGACTTTATTTTCACATAAAAATGTGCATTTCACTGAATGACCACAACTATTACACTGAATGATGCCTTGGCAAAAAAGCCTATATAAACAGCTACTTTTCATTGCTATCATATTGTTACCATCATACTACAGTACTCAACGTCCTGAATGAGTGACAACAGAAATAGATGTTGTCAAATAATTGGTATTTTACTTAATATTGGGGCATTAAAATGTGTTTTGAAGAACTTCCAAGATCACAAGCTTAGAGGTAGGCTACTACTTAGGCCTAAAACAATAAAAAATAATGTTTTGTCTGTTAACCTGCATATTTCGGGGATTGTGACTTAGGGTGTTCTGATAATTCATGTACAACTTCCAAAATCCCAGAATCTACCCAGTAATATGGATGCTACATGGCAATAACAAGGTTATAATGGAAATAACAATAAAAGTCATAATTTCAAGTAGTATCATCATATTATTGTATCTTAGAGTAATATTGCAACTTATATTGCCGTTTTGATTCTTAATATACAACCATGAACTGATTACACTGAATGAAATGGCCCTTACACTGCATGTCACTGAATGACATCTCTTACACTGAAGGACGACCAAATACTTTTCACCTTATTTTTACCTTTTTACAAGCACACAGTTAGTCACCTACATGAGACGATGACTTTGACCCACAATGTTTACTATGTCTATTTCGAAAATATGCTTGTTTGGATGAATATCTGAATATAAAAGTGTTTTTTGACATTTCACTGAATGACATCTGTTTTTGTGGACGCTGTTACCACAAGATAAAAATACAGAATTTTTGACTATTGAAGAACAAGATTCTCCCTTTGCATCATCACTTAAGGGGTCCCTAGGGTTCCTTTTGATGATGTCACATATTGTGTGTGACTATCACTTTTTATTATGATTTAAAAGCACCATGTTGATCTTATTACACTGAATGATATCTAAGGAATTGAAAATCCGGACAAAAGTCCCCAGATGATTTGAATATCAAAACAAAATGGTAATGAAACGTGCTTTTGATACAATAACAAGAACACTTCTAGAATTATGCCCAGAGAGTGAAAAAAGAATTTTGTTTGTCATTTTACATAATTATTCAAGGATGTATTGATGATTTTTAAGTTCGGACCATTACACTGAATGACGTTTTTGCACTTTATGAGATTATTTAACACATACATTCACAATTATTTTTCTTTAAATGTTACTGAAATGAGACACCAGACTATGCTGTTTATCAGCATAACATTCAAAATTCATTAATTTACTTTTTTGATAGTTAAATGAGTGCGGAACAAAAAAAATGCACATCTCGTCTTTGACCTTGTAGCACCGCCGCAACGCTAGCTATGAGCTGCCCACTCAGGTAATCGCCTCCCCCTGTGCTGTGACATCTCACTTGGCTGACTGCAGCACACACACACACACACACACACACACGCACGCACACATACACCTCCCCCTCCCTTCCAGGCCCATATCGTTTGTTCATCGTTTCCCATTATATTGCCTGCAGCTGGGGACTTTGAAAAGTGGAGGAGGTGTGTGTGTGTGTGTGTGTTTGTGTGTTTGTGTGTGTGTGTCATCGATGATGATGGGGCCTCTCAATATCTATCTCCCCGTGTGTGGCAGAGTTGCATTTATGCCTCGCCGTGGCGGCTGCTTTATTGCTGCTTGTGCAGGGTTTTATATTCACCGTGAACAAAGGCTGGCAGGCCGCAGGATTGATGGCTCATGTGCGCTGTCAGCCTGCGTCTCGGCAGAAGTCACCGGCGTGATGTATTGCAGCGACCATTGACACTTTCGGTCACAATTGATGCTCCCCACTCCTTCCCCGCGCACGATTTATTGTCTCCCCTTAAACCAACGGCAAACATGGCTGAAGCTCCCTCCACCTCCTCAACCCCCCCCCTCGCCCTACTCCCAGACGATGGGACTAGAGCCCTCAGGCAGATATATTAAAATTCATCTTTTGGGGATGAGGGAGACATACAGGGAGAGTTAGACTCAGAGAGAAAGAGAGAGAAACAGACAGAGAGAGAGACAGTGACTGAGAGTGTCATACAGAGAGAGGGAGAGGGGACAGGGACAGAGGGGTTGAAAAGAAGAAGAAGATGGTCTTGAATATGCTATGAGTGCCATTGTTCCTCCCGCTGTCTACCACTACCTTAGCGAGCTGCTGGTTGCTTGGTTACTACCATGCTTTCTGTTTTGGGCAGCATTTCAAGGTATTTTCACCCCAAAATTCCATTTTTTTCCCTCCTTCAGCGTTTGCGGATTTTGGCAGCCGTTGTCATGGTTTTTAGTGCTTGCTGTGCTCTTCACTCGAGAGCGTGACAAGAGGCGTGATTTTTTTCCCCCTCCACACTTCTTTTTAACAGTAGTTGTTAACATGTTTGTTGACTAGATTTAAGCATTACAACATTTCTACTGTCTAACCTTTTTAGAGTAATGATATACAGCATCCCATGACATTCATCTCTGTTCTATACACCTCAGTTTCGCAAACTGATTTTAATGTTTTTTTCCCCCTGCTTTGGGTGATGTCCGCTCACAACCGTGGAGCAATGAGAATAACAACAGAATGACTTTTTGTGTCTCCCATATTTACATATGGCCACTGTCCTCATGCTGGCAAGAAAGGAGTGGCAGTGTCAGCGGAAAAAACAAGAAAAAAAAAACAAGCAGAGAGATGGCATTTAGCAGCCTTGTAAGGGGCCCTTGTCGGTGGGGCCCGCATGTTTTGACAGAAAAGCAGGCCACCTGGAAATTAGATGAATGTCAGTTTCAGTCCACGTTGGGGCCCTCAGAAGATAGGACAAGGTGTGCTCAAAAGACAGGAGGGGGGGAAAGGCGGGGGATGGACGGATACTCAGACACAGGTTACCCTTTTTCCCCTGGTTGCTATAGAAACCATCTATTTATCTTCGGAAGTGTGTATGTATGTGTGTGGGGTCTGTGTGGCTTACATTTGTGTTCATGGCACGTGTGTGTGCGTTGCGCTTGCAAGCTCTTGTTAATGTATCGTGGTGGTGGTGCCTGTTCGCCTCGGGTCTCTGTCCATTATACACACGTGTTGTTTAATGGGGGCTGATTGACTGTGTGACAAGCAGAATGCCCATTGAGCCACCACTCAACCCTCCCTCCTCTGCAGCCGCAGACAGGCAAACAGGCAGGCAGGCAGGCAGGCAGGCAGGCAGGCAGGCAGGCAGGCAGGCAGGCAGGCAGGCAGGCAGGCAGACAGGCAGGCAGGCAGGCAGGCAGGCTCTCCTCTCCTCTCCTCTCCTCTCCTCTCCTCTCCTCTCCTCTCCTCTCCTCTCCTCTCCTCTCCTCTCCTCTCCTCTCCTCTCCTCTCCTCTCCTCTCCTCTCCTCTCCTCTCCTCTACTGATGGAAACTGTTGAGCTCTGTCCTGCTGTCTCCCTCCACCATTAGTCACACTTATTTCATTATATGACAAACGGACCCTGTTGATATACCTACACAACACACACACTTACACACACACTTACACACACACACACACTCAAACATGTGTACACAAACAAGCGCACAGACACAGAATATCGGACGGACACACACACACACACACACACACACACACACACACACACACACACACACACACACACGCACACACACACGCACATGTGTACACAAACAAGCGCACATATAGTACACACAATATCGGACACACACACACACACACATTGACACACATACACACAGACGACTAGAGTGGCTTACCCCCACCCCGAACTGGTTTGATAGAGAATAGCAGCCGAGCCATTAGCTTATTCCTGCTCTGCTCTGCTCTGCTCTGCTCCCTCACTTGCCCTCTCTTACCTCTCCCGCTGCACAATGTGGCTTTTGTGGCCCTTTAAGTCCTCAGGAAAGGAGTAAATTACATTCCTCCCGTCATGCATGCCAAAATGCCACCATTAGTAATAGAAGGAAGGAAAAAAAAACGAAGCGACGACATTGTACCGTAATGCCCGAACCCCCCCCCCCCCCCCATTTTAGTCCTTCCTTCACTCCTCCCCGAGTCGTGTGCCTTCTTTAGATTTCTGTAAAATGAGCGCTTAATTATTCATTTGAGGTGTGTGTGCACGTGCGTGTGCGCGCGCGCGTGTGTGTGTGTGCGCTTGCGTGTGTGTGTGTGGTGCAGTGTGGACAGATTCCGGCGTTTTCCGCGCATACAGATGAGGTGAGAGTGAGACTCAAAACGGCGCGGGAGTGAAGTGAGAGGAACAAGACGTGCGCTGACAGCCGTACAATGGCGCGGCTCTGTTGCCGGGCAAGCCAGGGGGTCGGGTAAACAAGCAAGACATGACCAGACTGCAGGTGTCGGAAAAGTAAAGCCGCCGCCACTCAGTATGCTGTAAACACACACAAGCATTCGTATTTAACATGCTGTTTCCTTGGTGATGTGCGTGACACACACACACACACACACACACACGCACACTTAAGCAGGCGCTCCATGAGGATGTGAAATTCCAGATACATGTGAAAGTCCTGATGAAGCGTTTTCCGAGCAAATCTAAATGTTGTGTGTTCACAATGTTCTCTCTTATGACCTCTGACCTCGCGCGCCAGTCCTTTCAGTAACGTGCACACTCACTTCCTGGAGTTAGGGGCAAGGGAACAAGAAACTACAAAACAAGTGGAAAGCGAGCCTTTAAAAAAAAAAAAAATCAAGGTCTGTGTGTATGGAAAGATTATACTTCACACCACCCGTCCACCCCCCAGCAGGGGCCTCCTCCCTCTCTCCCTTCCTCCCTCTCTCTCTCCCTCCCTCCCTCTCTCCCTCCGTCCCTCCCTCCCTCCCTCCACTACCTGCCTTTAGCTGCATATTTTTCTGCAGTGTTGAGTCTGTGAATACAAGCCCCGTCTGTAGTGGTTTCAGTGGTGTGTGGATTCTTGCGGGACTCAGACTAGACTGTGTGGCGTGCTGGGCTGGGCTGGCTGGGTGGAGAAAAAGTATCTTTAGTTATGTAAAAGCTAAATTCTACTACTGTACAATATCTAACACTACCTGCCTTCAGTGGCACATTTTTCTGCAGTGTTGAGTCTGTGAACACAAGCCCCGTCTGTGGTGGTTTCAGTGGTGTGTGGATTCTTGCGTGGCTCAGGCTAGACTGTTTGGCGGACTGGGCTGGGCTGGGTGGGAGGAGAGGCAGAGTGCTGTTTCGAGTTTGCTGTTTTGTTGTGTTGTTAGGGAGGTTAGCAGGTTAAGGCTTTGGTCTCCGCATATTTGCCCTCTGAGTAAGTCTTACCGTGACATTCTTACTACTGATAAGGGAGAGAGTATCAAGGCAAAACTGTTGCAGACGGTTTTGAAGACCTGTTGTACACACCCCACACATATATGCACACACACTTGCAGTCTGGTGGGTGCATTCTTTTTTGGTGGAAACCAGCCTGTCTTGGTCAGGGCTCACTTGGGAAAGACAGAAGATTTCTATCTCAATGTGATTTTATTTCCATTGGTTAAGCAAAGGTAAAATAGAAAGCATACTTTTCGCGCTTACAGCAGACACACATTGGCAGGCTAGACGGAGAAACAGTGTGAGAAAGAGAGAGACCCTTGGAAATTCATAGCATGGTGTTTAGTACAAGTGATTTCAATAACACCCTAGACACCACTTTGAGAGCCCTCCCTCTCCCCTCTCCACCCAAGGCTTGGCTGCAGACCTTGGGGGGTGCATCATCTGGCCGTGTGGAGGAAGAAGTGCAGTTTCCTTGGTTACTTTGGCACTGTGCTGTGTGCAGTGCCGCATGGCAGCCAGCAGCAGCAGCAGCAGCATTGTGGAGAGTGGTTGTGTAACCCGCGCGGTCGCGGTTGCAGTGCGGTTGTTTTTTGGGGGTGGTGGTGGTGGGGGATTGGCTGATCCAGATTAGTGGGCTCGGGTGTCTCTCAACTCAGCTGAACTGTCCACCCACTCTCATTTTCAGCTAATAAACACGGGCTGACTCACTCCCTCGCTCCACTGTTGCTGCCATTAGCGTGCCAAATTATGCACATGTAAAAGAAGTGCGTGGACGTGGAGGGACCCCTTTTGTATGACCCGCAGCACATTGCCCACCTGTGTGCCAGGTCCTGGCGGTTTGATGAAGGCTGTGCGTGCGTGTGCATGTGCGCATGAGCATTTGTGTGTGCGCGTGCTTGTGTGGGTGTGCGTCTGTGCTTGCGTGTGTGTGTTTGTGTGTGCAGGCGTTTATGTGTCTGTGTACGTGCACATGTGTGTTGTTGCATCTTTGATCGGAGCCTAGTTGTTTTCCAGATTGGCTCTTGGCAGTTGTCATATCACGACTCTCATGGTTTTGAGGACACATGGCTTGTGGTGTGCTTTTTCTTTACAGTTGCCGTTGAATTGTGACATAATACTCCACAGCAAAATGCTTCAGCTGGGTTAAGGATTTGCATCTCATTGCAAGGAGAACATTGCATAGAAATGAAATGTGCAACTAGTTTAAGTAGCATAGTAAAAAAAACACACAGACTTTACCAGGGAACAAGCTGTATTTAAGGTTAAAAGATTTTTGCAAGATGACTGTCAAACTGTCCTGGCTTGAGATAGAGAGGAGTTCAGAACATTTGGGTGGAAGTACGGTCTTTTTTCTCCAAAGTTGTGTATGTTTATTTCATTACTTATTTTGTAGCACAGGAGTTGCCATAGCCAAACGCACCCGTTGCAACGGGTCACGAAGAGCACTAAGGGACTCAACTCAATTGAATTTGCCGGCGGGTAGAAAATCCTTGCTCGAAGCACAGAGACAGAGAGGAGGGAGCCATCAGTGGAGTTGGCCCAGCCGTATTGTCATCCGACCCGGCGGTGACTCTCATTCCTGGCTGTTTTGCAGCCCTTAGAAAGCAACAGCGCTGCTCGTATTGAGTTTAGTCTAGGCCAGGGCTGAACTGGGATGACCAATCAGACCAGGCATTTTTAGCCAAGACCGTTCTACCAGGCTTTGAGAGAGACAATGAAGCCCTTGACGAAATTGCTGTAATCTAATGCGAGCTATTTTGACCTGAACAGCCTAAATGCTTTATCAATATCTGACAATCTTGATGAGGCCTGATGAAGAGACATGAGGACTGATGCCATTGAGGGGTGGGCCAGGCCAAAATCATCCACAGTCCACCGGGCAAATGCCCTGTATGCCATATGGCCAATCCAGCCATGATCTGGGCACTGGCTTTAGTCTTCCTGAAAGCACTGGTGCATTCAGGTTGAAAAGGAAACAAGTTGACAGTTGATGCCTGTATGTAACCCTGAAAACGGGTTGTGTTGTTGGTCTTTCGATAAGTATTTCTAAAGGGCATAATGTGCATAAAAACGTCTCTCTCAGTATAGTCCGGCAGTCAAAAGCCAAATATCAGCCGAACCCAGTTTCGTCTGATAAAGTTTTTTTCTTTGCAGTTTGTGGTTGCCTAAGGTGTACCTATTAAGATTCCAGACGATGCCAGGTGATATCCCTTGAGCATTTTCAGATATTGAGCCTTTTATGCTTGATGTGCTGCAGCCATAGATTACAACAGTCGTTGGCTCCCAATTCATGTTATGCTGACAAAATACCCTATACCATACTTATTTTGTGTTTGTTTACATGGTGGGATGTGTATAAGAACAGGTGGTGAGGTATGGACATCAGTGGGGGTGGGGTCATGCATGTTTGGGGGCGGGGCATTCACCCAAAAAGACTGATTTTCCAAGTCGGAGACACAAAGGCCAACATTTCGCCAAACGTGGCTTTATATCTCATAGTGGGTTGTTTGGTTTTGCTGTTTGTAGTTGTCCAACACTTACCCATCAGGATAAGAGTGGGTGATGTGCCAATTTCAGATATTAACCCTTTCATGTTGATTTCGCTGCAGCCATAGCCCACAAGCTTTTGACAGCTTCATAACTGCACTATGATTAACCATAGAGCATTCTGGGTGGTAGGCCTGCCACATCAAAGTGGAGAAAGTGTCCTCGTACCAAATAAATTTTAGACAATTACATAACTAGCTGTTTGTCAAGCGGAAATATGTAACATTTTGGTGAATATTGGTGGTGTCAGCTTAGACATACCCAGAAAGCATTACTAAATCAACACAGAATTTCACCATTTCATACATTGCTATTTACTCTTCCTGTGCTGTTATAACACAAAATAAAAATTGTAAGTAATAATTACATAATTTTTGGCTGATTATTTGTTTGCCTACAAAGTACATAATTTCAGTGGTGGTCATATTAACATGGAAAGAGATAAAATTAAAAATGTAAATCCACAAACTGACATTAGCTGTGTATATATGGCGCTTTTTTCGCCGATCGGAATAGATCTGATCCGATTAGTCTGATCGGAATGAAGTGTAAACATTACATTGACCTCGAACGTTCGAATACCTGCCACGTGCGGTTACCAGGGACAGTGGTTAGCAACAGGCCGGGCTATATGGTTGAAACTGCGATAAACATGAACGTATTGCTTGCTTTATTTATAATTTTAGTCTTTCTGAAAGTGCAGCGGGAAGCGACACTGCTGTACTTAATCTTGCGCTTATGGGCAGGTGCGTAACAGCGGCACTCCGACGCGCTGTTGTCACCAGTTCACTTAAAACACCTCACAAACAAGAAAGAAGTCTGTGGATGAGAATACGAAGCCAGGGTTGGTGGGAGAGAGTTGTTCAGCAGGAATTCAGCGACCAATATGGCGTTAAAATGTTAGGATAACCAGAGCTTCATTTGTTAAAATATGTGACACGATTGCGTCACAAACAACCAAGTGGAATAGAGTGTATACATGGACCATCTGATCGGACTACACCACCTCTCCTAGTCCGATTAGAACTCTGATCCGATCAAAGAAATCTAGTCCGATCGGGCCGTATACAAGGGAATTCCTGATCGGAGCAGAAAAATATCCCTATTCTAATCGGATCAGAAGTGCCCATGTATACATACCTATTGTAATTGACCTTTTATCAGCCCATGCCATATCAGGGTGTGACACTGCGGCATCGTATTTTGGTATTGGTAAAGGCTCTGTTATCAAGACCCTAAAAGCTGGATATCACTTGACATCAATTGGTAATGTGCTGGCACCATTCCAACAACTTTCCAGTGAGGCCACTAACTTTGTGTCGGCATGTTATGGCATTCCAGACAGTATCAGCATGTCACATACAAGGTTGGTGGTATGGGGGAAAAGAATGGGAAAGGTCATTTATCTTCACCTAACCTGGCTGCTCTTCCACCAACAACAGAGGCATTTCTTGAGAATGTGAAAAGGACTCATTTTCAAGCAATATTGTGGAGGACATTGGTTCACACTCCACCTGAACTATCTCCTGAAGCATTTGGATGGAAGAAAGACCAATGCAACAAAGCACTGATACCAATAAGTGTTCCAGAAAATGTCAAAGTGGCACCAGACTACATTTTACAGATGATCAGATGTGGTTGCAAGAGTAAAAGCCCCTGCAATTCTAAGAAATGTAGCTGTGCTGTAAACAGTGTGCCTTGCACCATTTTCTATGCATGTTTTCGGCTGGGATGCTGCCGAACCAATGTTGTGTGTGTGTGTGTGTGTGTGTGTGTGTGTGTGTGTGTGTGTGTGTGTGTGTGTGTGTGTGTGTGTGTGTGTGTGTGTGTGTGTGTGTGTGTGTGTGTGTGTGTGTGTGTGTGTGTGTGTGTGTGTGTGTGTGTGTGTGTGTGTGTGTGTGCGCGCGCGCGCGTGTGCGTGTGCGTGTAGTGTATATAATGTAGGCTATAGGTGTTTTAGGTGTTAGGACTCTGTATGTTGTATAGGTGTAGACAAGTCTTTCTATGCGAATTTAAATGCATGTACATGTCTTATTTGATGGCTTCATGGACTTTTAAGTGATCATTTAATACCAGTCAGGATACACTGGATTGACTTAATTTTTTGACTCAACAGTATATATAATGTATAGCTGTTTTCCTATGTTTAGACCCCTCTCTCTCTCTCTCTCTCTCTCTCTCTCTCTCTCTCTCACTGTCTCTGAGCGTGCGGTACTGTATGTTGCAGTGTGTATATAGGTCTTTCTGTGTAAATTTAAATGCATGTACAGATCTTATTATGGCTTTATGGATTCAAGTGATCATTCAATACCAGTCTGGATACACTGGATGTACAGTATGTCATTTCTTTACTCATCTTTTGGAACAGCCAACGACTGCTCACCAGTTACCCCCACACTCTGTTGTTCTTTTTTTATGTTGGCTATTTGTGGTAGGCTACCTACCGGCGATGTTGTCATGTATGTTGTCATGATGTGATGTTATGCAGGATCTCATAATGGACAATCCATTCCATACTTTACAGTCTTATTCTAAGCAATGTTGTGAATGTTTTTACTGAGGCATTTGTTGATTTGTCATTCATGACCTGATTTATATAACTAAATGCATAAAAATAGGCCGAAATCACATTTTTTAAGGTTATTAGCAGTATTTTCTCTACCTGGATAACAAAAGGAGGTAACCACAATTAACCACAGTAAATATTCTTGTATGTACGATATTAACGATAGTTCCTTGGAGTGCACATCAGCGACGACCTCTCTTGGACCACCAACACTACATCACTGGCGAAGAAGGCCCATCAGCGTCTCTACTTCTTGCGCAAACTAAAGAAGGCAAGTGCTACACCCTCCATCATGACAACATTCTACAGAGGAACCATAGAGAGCGTCGTGTCCAGCTGCATCACAGTGTGGGGAGGAAGCTGCACGGAGAAAAAAAGGAAGACACTCCAGCGTGTTGTGAACACAGCGAAGAAGATCATTGGAGTACCACTCCCCTCCCTGCAGGACATTTACACCGCACGCCTCACCCGGAAAGCACTGATGATCATCAAAGACACAAGCCACCCTGCACACAAACTGTTCAGCCTCCTGCCCTCTGGAAAGAGGTACAGGCGCCTCCGTTCCCGTACCACCAGGCTTGCAAGCAGCACGATGCATCAAGCAATCAAGATACTGAACACTCAACCCACTCTCCCTTCACTGTCAGCCTCTAGCCAGCCAGGCCACTGACAACGCTCCCCCCCACCCCCCCCATCCCCACCACCATATCTGCGACTGAACATTCCACCTGCACCACTACATCTGTGACTGAACTTTCAACCTGCACTAACTCAAAACATACACATGCACACACACACACACACACACACACACACACACACACACAAGCACACTGCACTTTCTGCACTAAACCCAAACATACACACACTGACACACAACTCATACTCACACACATACACACACACACACACACACACACACAGGTACACACACACAGACGCACACCGCACTTTCTACCTGCACTAAACACACACACACACACACACACACACACACACACACACACACACACACACACACACACACACACACACACACACACACACACACACACACACACACACACACACACACGCACGCACACAAAACACATACAAACACACACACACACACACATACTGCTGCTGGTGTATTTAATAAAAACCTTTTTTAATTATTTATTTCTTCAAATGCTACTATTACTATGTCAGAACGCTATAAAGGACTTTTAGAAAAAGAACAACAAAATACCTCCTCTTAATGTATGTTCTCTACAAGTCTTCTGTTGTCCAGTCTTGCACTTTAAATGTCTGTATGAGCAATGTCTACGTCCATACTGTCTATGTCCATGTATGAGTACTGTCTATGTCTATACTGTCTATGTCCTTACCTAGATTAGTCTATGTCTGCATGGGAGAGCAAGAAACGCAATTTCAAATTCTTTGTATGACCAGTGCATGTAAAGAAATTGACAATAAACTTGACTTGACTTGACTTGACTTAACAAAATAAAAAAGGAATTTTGAAGCTGGCATTTTCAGGTGGTCAGATTCATTGCATCAAAATATATGCAAATTAGTGCATATTTAATTAGATAATAGCCTAATTAGCATATTTAAAAATAAAATATAGAAAACTTGTAATACATTTTTTTATCCAATTCATACGAGTAATCATCTGATAAAGTTTCATATTGATAGCTGCAAGTTAAAAAAAATACCCTATTCACCTACTACAGTGTCTCGCCTTATTTGTGGGATTGCTGTTATGAAAGGGTTAATTATTACCCCATATTGGGTTTGTTTCAATAAGGGCAGTGTTAAGGTAGTCCAATGTGAATGTTTTTCAGGTAATATAAGCAATTTGGTACATTTTGTAACATTATTCACAGTAATATTAGGTGTCTTTATTTTTTTGTCATAATTTGCATTTATGGGACAATAAAGGCTCAAAATCTGGAAATGCTCAAGTGATATCACCGGGCATCGTCTGAAATCTTGAAGACTTGCCTAAAATCTATCAGATAAAGCAAAAAAAAGAACTTTATCAAAGAAATCTGGGTTCAACCCCACGGCTCCCGGACTAGTATTTCTCCCAGTGTGCGTGTGTGTGTAAGAGGGAGAGAGACAGAGAGACAGAGACAGACAGAATGGTAGGCTACTCTCCAACCATTGAACTTAGTCGTGTTTTGTTTTGTTCACAAGGGTCTGACAGGCATCTTGAGAAATCGAGACATTGTGTTGCAACATCATCACAGCCCTTTTATTCCAGTGTCTTTTCAAAACTCCTCCTCTGCATCATCTTGTAAACAAACAGCAACTCTATCTGCTTGTTGTGACAGTCTCACTTCCCTTGTGTGTGTATACAGGCTGCAAGAACATAGACCTCAACAGGCTTATGGTAGGTCCACGTGAGGCCTTTTGACCCTTTGAGGAGTAAGGATTTTTTCTTCTAGAATTCCACTTGAACACCCTACACCTTCCATAGAACTACAGTGTGTGTTAAAAATCCCGCAAGGTCCTTGTGACATCATAATGAGAACTCAAAATTTTGGAAAAATTCTAATCTCATATTTGTGATGGTACTCCTCAGCATCTCTAAATACTGGATGGCAGATCTACCAAATGACGTGGAGCATGTTTTCATCACATAAGGCCCTTGGCGTCACTGTCAGGATCACTTTTTCCCTGAGGGCCTGTTTGAGCGATCTGGCTCAATGTCTTTATTGATCCTCATCTGACCCTATGCACAGCTCATACACATAGTAGGCCTATGAACACACACACACACACACACACACACACACACACACACACACACACACACACACACACACACACACACACACACACACACACACACACACACACACACACACACACGTACACACGTACACACGTGCACAGAGAGAGAGAGAATATTGACTTATAGTACACCCTTGCACGTCATTTGTTACCGGACATCTTTTATTATTCTGTTTGTTTAAACGAATGCCACACGTCAGTTTGGTGCAAAAGTGTACATAAAGCAAATGCTCTCCCATTAGTTTGCTTATATGAATGAGGTCTTGCGAAAGCAAATAGCTTTGTGTGACTGTGTGAGAATGTGTGTGAACGAGTGATTGATTGTTTATTTCTTTTCTGTCTGTGTGTGAGTGAATGAGAGAAGAAACGTTTCACCCAGCGGGCTGTAGTAATTACTTGGCAAATAATCCCTCTGAGTAAGTTTGAGTTTGGTGAGGAAATGTTTGCGTGGGGACTCTGCAAACTCCCTTTTTTTCCTTGAGAGACTAGCATGAGATCATGTCCAGTGCAGATTTATCACCTCACACAAACACTACTACACAATGGCCCCCGATAGCAGGCCACACACACACACACACACACACACACACACACACACACACACACACACACACACACACACACACACACACACACACACACACATATACACACACACACACACACACACATATACACACACACACACACACACACACACACACACACACACACCAAACACATTACCTCAGTGCAGTCACACACAGATTTGCTCAGCTTATCAGCCAGGCTGGTTCTTTGAAGGGCCGTGAGAGAAATGCGGACTGAGACGAAGCGTTTCCCAGAGGAGGAGAGGTTAGCTACCGCTAGCTCCTATTAAAGTCCTGACAGACTGTGGAGGAGAACATCACAAGTTTGGTGCTCCCTGAGTGAAAACGCAAGTGTCTGTGACAGAAAACCTAAGTGTGTGTGTGTGTGTGTGTCTCTGTGTGTGAGTGTGGGTGTGTGGCTGTCTGTCTGTCTGTGTCTGTATTTGTGTAGGTGTCTTTGTTGGTGGGAAGGTGGGTGCAAGAGCGAGGCTCCCAGCTGTGTTGTGTTCTTTGAGGGAAAATCTCAGCAATGTTCTCCAGTTAGCGGGAGATGTATTTCCTGACAGCCATTGGTATCACAATTCGGATATTTTTTTCTTTGTTCAATGGATCAGTACAGATTAGGCCATGGAATATAGTAAGTCAGCATAGGAGAAAGTGTATTTAGGTGTGCGTGTGTGCGTGTGTGTGTGCGTGTGTGCGTGTGTGCGTGTGTGTAGTGTATAGCAGTATTAGGCAGGGCAACACTGCGCTATAGGCTTAAGCAGTCTGGCAGCCCCTGTGATTTGTTGTGTGCGTGTGCGTGTGCGTGTGCGTTTGCGAGAGCCAGTGGTAGCCGCGGCGGCTCACAAAAGCTGCTTTGTCACCAAACCTCGCAGGAGTCCCCACACAGTCAGCGAGATTACACCAAGCAAGCCGCTATTATTGTCACCAGGGTGCGTAGCCCAGCCCAGCGCAGCGCAGCGGAGGCAGAGCTCAACACATGCACTCTGCAGTAGTTTATGTCTTCAAGGATAAAGTGGAAGAGAAACGACTCCGCTCCCAACTATATCAAAGATTTACTTTGTGTGAACCACCTAAAATCCGAGGAAGATTGCACCAGCCGTGGTCAAATCAATTATGGACAGTAGCACAGAGTAAAGAGAAGTAAACTCTGGCTTTGGGAAGTTGTGTGTTCGAACTGCAAACATAACCGTTTTCTCTCTCATCTCTTTCTAATATGTTCAGTAGGCTTTTTTTGTGTTTTTCTGGGGCTTTTCAAGCCTTTATTGGTTATTATCACTAGAGGTGGGCGGTGTACGGTTTAAAAACCGTGATCTCGGTTTACACTACACAAGGTTCTCTTTTTGATGAGAGACGGTTTTGTTGTTGTTGTTTATAGCCTACTACGTTATGTGCGTGAGCTTCATACTCCGTGTCACACTTCCAAAGATTCTTCTAATTTATAAGTCTCTGACACTTCATTTCAACTCTGCTAAGTCCACTGTTGTTGCTGTTCTACTAGGGAATGTCACCACAATGTAAGATGTTGATTGAACTAATAAAATAATTGGTTACGCGCTAGAGGCTAGTGAGAGTGAAACATGATGAACACACATGGCATGGATGAATCATGACAAACATTTCAATTCATTTAGCCTACCTTTGATCTCACAAAGTTAAATAAAAGGCAATTCTATGTGGTGCTATGTTAACAGGCTACAACAGTTATCTGATTCTTAACTGTATTTAATTACCATCCCAACTGTTGTGCGCGCTGCTGTTAAGACTGCTTATAAGCTAAAGTAGCCTAGCTTTCAAATGCAATGGGCAGACAAGATACCTACAGTGCTATATTTGTTTGAAATGATTTGGGGGCAAAATAGGAGCGAAACACATCGCAATATGACACAAACTACCGGACAAAATACCTTCTACGTTGGATTTGGACTTTAATTCAAAGACAATATGCACACAATGTCAAGTAAAATCCGTTTGTTTTCCGTGTCTGTCTTCAGTCTGTTTCGTTTCTGTCCCACTGTTGTTTACTCGCTAGTCCAGCGGCAGCGCAACACGCCGGATGTGTTGCCAGGTGTAGAACGACAAATAAGCAATTAGTGTTGCCAGGTGTAGAACGAAATAAGCTGTTTTGGGCCGTCTTGGAAAAAAGCCCAAAACAGCTGCTTATAATCATTTAACCCTTCTTCCTTGAAAAATCTATGGCACCCTGGTCAAGATTTTAGGTTATTTTTTATAAAATGCTGCATTTTCTCTAATTTGAGACTTTCTTGGATAGGGAAATATAAACTATAAATTATAGAAAATATTATTGAAATGAAAAAATGATAAAATATAAATGGAGATTAATTTAAATTCATGATTTTATCTCATTTTAACATTTAATTTGAGATCTTTTCTTCAGAAAGTCTAAGATTTGGGGGGAAATCGTTGCATATCAAAAAACCGTGCAGAAAACCGTGATATCAATTTTCATCAAGAAAACCGTGATGCTAATTTTTTCCAAAACCGCCCAGCCCTAATTATCAGACAGGATAGTAGAGGACAGACAGGAAGTGAGTTGGGAGAGAGAGACGGGGTAGGGCCGGCAAAGGACACGGGCTGGGAATCGAACCCGGGTCGGCCGCACAGTTTAGTTCCATGATAAATTATTTTTAAAAGGCTGTTTACAGAGCCCAGGTACAGTATTGCATGAGTGGAGGAAACGGCAGACCATCAAGTAAAAAAAATTGTGTGTATGCTAAACTGCAATCATATCACTGGACGGCATAGTTAAGTTTGATTAACCCTCCATTAAACCTCGATTTTATGTATTTCCAGAGCTCAGTAATGGCTATAGTGGATGAAGCAGCAGGGTAGGGCACTGGTGGTGGATGAACTGAACAGCAGGGTGCTGCAGACATAACAGATGAGGCTGGTGGTGGCTATACGACTACCCAGGCTGCATCACACCTGCTCCTACTGTCCTACTGTAGTGTACTGTATGAAGCAACACAGAGTTGGATTGGCTCCAAAGCCACAGCTGAGCTCCAACTGCACACACGCCTGCAAGCACACATACATGTGTGTGACACACACACACACACACACACACACACACACACACACACACACACACACACACACACACACACACACACACACACACACACACACACACACACACACACACACACACACACACACACACAGACACACACACACACAGACACACACACGCACAGACACACACACGCACAGACACACACGCATACACACACACGCACACACACAAGCGCGCGCACACATACACATATTCAAACGCACCATAACAAAACCAAGCTGTGAGTGTGACGGCGTGTGGCTGTGAGCTTCCCTTAGTGGTGTGAG
The DNA here is from genome assembly GCF_034702125.1 of Engraulis encrasicolus. Taxonomy (NCBI): domain Eukaryota; kingdom Metazoa; phylum Chordata; class Actinopteri; order Clupeiformes; family Engraulidae; genus Engraulis; species Engraulis encrasicolus. The sequence goes on along the minus strand of NC_085859.1, from coordinate 48,479,398 downwards.
ACCCACAGACTAGAAGCTCTTCCCCACTAGCTTTGGCTCAAGCTCATTTTTTCATCTCTCATTTACTCTCATCTCTCTCTCTCTCTCTCTCTCTCTCTCTCTCTCTCTCTCTCTCTCTCTCTCTCTCTCTCTCTCTCTCTCTCTCTCTCTCACTCACACCCTCTCTCACTCACACCCTCTCCTTTACCCATTTCTAATCTCACTCTCTTTCTCACTTTTCCCTTCCTGGTTGCTGCTGGTGCTGGGGTGACATCATCCTTCATCAGGAGTGGTGAGATTGGAGCCTCTGGCTCTACTGCGAGGTGTAAACAGCAATCTGCTGCAGATGAGCGATAGAGGAGTGTCTCCGCTTCCACTGCTTCCAACACACACACACGCACACGCACATGCACACACACACAGACGTACGGACTGGGGGCCAGGGGCAGTGCCTCCTCCTGTGTGTTGTAAGCAGAACCGTGCTGCGCTGCACTGTGTGACAAAAGCTGGCGTGGGTGCTGGCCATCCATCTCGGGGGGGGCCCTCTGCGTGTCATAATGTACGTGTTACACCCATGTTATGCGGCTTCGCTTAATTGTGCTGGATTTTTCCCTCTGTTCCCACTGCTCCCTCTGCCCCATCCCGCCTCCCCTCCTTTTTCCCCTTCCCTTTTTCCACCTTCCCCTCCTTTTTCACCCCCACCATCAAGCAGTAGCAGCAGTCCCCACTATTTTTCAATTACCCACATGAATGAGTCGAATGGCAGAAGCAGCCGCGTTTGAATGGAGTTGGGAGAGATGAGAGGACATCCCCTGAATTCTAAGTGCGATATCTCCCCCCAAAGCCTCCCCCCGAATAGGCCCTCACTGCTTTGAGCAAACACGGCACTTTCAACCCAATTAAAAAAATGGCAAGCTATTAGCATTCATGTTTAACTTTGGTCTGAAGTGCTGACGGCAAGGAATGTGCCGTGTCATATCATTAGAGATAATGCTGGCAGTACAGTCCTCAGCATGATGATAAAACATCATACCTCTGAGGACAAGGAAGTCCATTATTAATCAGATCACTTTTTTTGTTGATTGTTGCACAATTTCCAAGGCGGTAATAATCTCATCTGATATAATGCTTGACGACTATCCTGAATGTTATGACTGGTATTTCTAATGTTATCTACACAAAGCTATTGTGAAGAATTATCCAAAAAAATGTATAAGTATATTAATGCCTTTTTTTACTTTGAAAGAACCAAAAAGTAGTAGAATAAAGAGGGCAAAGAGAGCAAAAGAGGGACAGAGAGTGTGATTGAGGGATAGTAGGGTGAGTTTTGGACATGTCTAAAGATTTGGGCATGTAGACCTAAACATTTTGCGTCGTTTTAGCCACAGAGCTCCACCGCTTGTCCGTCTGTCATGAGTCGATATCACCAGTCCTACTGCTACATTGGAATGACAAAGCAAATGTCTGTTTCAGTTGTGGGCTGCAGTGCATCACTGTCACTTATTGTGACATTTCATTAGAAACAGTTTCACTTGGCCAGATAGAGGAAGAGTGTTTTTGTTGCAATCAGCACACAGGTTTGATATGTCTTTATGTCAGGTCTGACGTGTGCTGTGTGGGGGGTATCGTGGTGTGGGTTTGCGCATGCTGACATTTTAGGTAGATTTAGAGAGATATGATGCTGGATTATGCTGGGATTTAGGCCAAAGATTAGGAAGATGCTTTTGTCCTCCCCGTCCCCCCCGTCCCCCACCTCTGTCTGTAACCCAGCTGGCTGCCCCCACACTCACACACCGGCAACCCCCCACCCCATCCGTGGAACAGTGTGTTTGTTTGCGCCGGGATGGGTGGGTGGGGGTTGCTCCATTTCTTCTCATGAGGAATCTCATGCGAATATTAGTCTTAGACCTGTGCAGCCGCACTGTCTCTTGCACTACATCCACTTTAATCCATTTCTTAGCTAAGCCATAAAACACATTTTCAGGGTTCAGACACTCAAACGTTTTTCGACCGTCAAACTGAATGCAGAAGCCGTTCGAAATTGCTGCATTTTATTAGATTTACAAGTATGTACGTAGTATACAATGAAGCAAACACACTGGTGTAGAAATGCATTTCCTGAGCATTGTTGCTAAGTGCTAAGTGTGATATTAGCTTCTCCGTCTCCTGTTAATATGGCGACAGTATTGTGCAACATTACATCAATTATAAATCCTGTTGCGTCTGTCACCTCTGCATGCTCACACCACATGTGAATGCACAATGAAGCATCAACATCTTGCTTCAATTACCTTGTTATCTGTGGTTGCAGCAACTGGATCACAGCTAGAAATAGAGGTTTGCAGAGGCCACGCACATCCACTCGAGAAGAAGCGGAGATTGCAGACCAAGATTTTGATGTCGATCAACTTATCAAACCAAATGGCTGACTTATACACACATGCACTTGAAATGCATGTAGGCAGAAATGTCCTCATCTCATGAATACAAATGGCGATATGATATAGTTACGTGCTACACACCACAGTTCCATCAGACAGGTGTACCTTTTATCACAGCTAATCATCATCTTGTGTGAGTCATATGTGATCAGTGGGTCCCCTCAGCGTGTTGGTTTACCATCCTTAGGGAAATCTTGTAAGCAAGAGATAAAAGCTCCATTTCCTCAACAGTCACTCAGTCTGTCACAGTTTGAAGCGTGTGCTTGATGTGCTTTTGTGACGCTGTGCTGTACCGATATGGTAGCGATTACCTTTTTCCTTTCTTTTATTTTGTGTGTGGGTTTGTAGTACATACGGAAGATTCCAAGGGATTGCGATTGGAATACAATTATTCCAGAGGATGTACACTTGTCGCTGTCTGCATTTGTTTGTAGGTCATGGTTGTTGCTTGTAAGTACAGTACGTGAACTTGAATGATAACGGCTAGGCTAGGACCTTTGGTGATTAGGGGAACACCCTATGGCCTATACACAATCAGTCATTAATTAGTTATTGGAAATCCCTCCCCCTGAGACACACACACACACACACACACACACACACACACACACACACACACACACACACACACACACACACACACACACACACACACACACACCGTCTTGAGCAGCTAGTTGATCTTGTTTGGATGGAAGAGTTCCGAGTCCGACCGAAGGTCTAACTGATTGCTGGTAAGCGCGCGGCTTACTTCCTCTTTACCTCACGCTCTTGACTCTATTGTGGCACTGAGCCAGACCCCCAGGGAAAGTTGGAAGGAGATATGATACACTCTAGCAGTCATTCATTAAAGACTGCGTGAGCTTTACACTGTCCAGTGTAGACAATGATGTCACTTTCCCAGTTCATTGCACATCCTCTACAACCCCATCTGTTTGCTATGTAATGCACATGCCAGTCAGAAAAGGGGCCTTATTAATCAACATAGGGGCACTACCTATTTATTGAGGTCACTGATGGTTTCCTGACGAAGTGTCGCCCACTCGCAACAGCATTGAAATTAGATTTTTTTTTGAGAAGCAAGAGAGCACTCTTGCTTTGAACCTCAATCTGTCAAGAGAACTCTATTTATTTTTCTCTGCCCCCTCGATCTTTCTCTCCCGTTCTCTCCTGTTCTCTCTCTCTCTCTCTCTCTCTCTCTCTCTCTCTCTCTCTCTCTCTCTCTCTCTCTTTATTTGTCCCTTCATCCTCCCTCCCATATTGGTTGGTCTCTGTCTTTTTTTATTTTTATCCATCATCGATGCACTCATCCGGCCTGCCTGTCTGTCTCAGCCAGCCTAGTCTATCACTCTTTCCATCCCACCAACAACCATGTTTTTCTCCATTATATTTTTTTGCATTTTCACCTGTAGCCTACTCACCGTCCTGGATGGCAGCTGAGTGTGTGAACTGGTGTGAGGGTTGCCCATCTCAAGCATGCTTGAGCTCAATGTCTCCCCAGCGGAGGCCCTGCCACTCACTCACACACTCACTCACGGCCCTCTCACCTCTGGTACCCATGAGGGCTCTCCATCCCTGCCCCCGCCCTGCCCCCCTTCCTGGCCCACCATGACAGCACTGCACACGTCCTTATCTCCCCACGCAGCACTGCTAGCCATCTGAATGGCACTGCACACAGCTAGCTATAGGCCTTTAAATGGAGCCCGCTATTGCCCGAGACTTCACAATAGCTTTTGTTCAGACCACCTCGCAATTACCTGAGAAGAATCCACCCCCACACTTTTAAAAACATGTGACGGTCGAGTCCTGCTGTTAAAATGTTCATCCCTTCTGTTCCGTTCCGTTCCCTCCTTCTGCTTTTAGATGTTCAGCATCCTGTTTTCTCCTAGTGCAATTAAGACCTTGTGTGTTTGTGTGTGTGATTTTTTTTTCCCCCATAGTTATAATTGTGCTATTTGGCGGGGACTTAATGTAATTAAAAGGATCACACGGCACATCTGTGAAGAAGAAGTAGCCGTGGAATATTAATGCCGTGGCACGGGCGGTGTTAAAAATTGGCAGTGTCCTTCACTTGGATGGCCAGAGGGACACTGGCAGTGAGCATGCCATGCCATGCGTAATGCACGGGGCTGTAATTGCATTGCTTGGCAGCTGGTTAAATCCCAATCCACCATCGCCACAAGCACTAGTGTCATTGCAGGCTGTGTTTTTGGGGAAGTGGCATGATAAAAAATGAGGGCAATGTTGTCCCCCTTCCTCTCCCATCCCCCCTTTCCCTCCTCCCTCATGCCAACCTCTTTCCCATATTTGGGTGGTGCAGTATGGTAGGGTGCTTTGGGGATTGCGTGTGTGTGTGCGTGTGTGCGTGTGTCTGAGGCTTGGTTGAGAGTGGGTGCAATAAAACCATAAATACCTTGGCACACACACACACACACACACACACTACCCGTTCTTTATAGCACAAAAAAAACATTTTCTTCGCTTTCTCTGGGTTTTTCTTCAGCCAACCAACAATACAGTACAGCATATGCACCTGTGTTCAGTAACCCAATCCCCTTTCCTTGTGACCTCTTGACCAGGCCTCTGATTGGTACGAGGAAAGGAACAAGCCAGCCAGCCAACACAGCCTCCTCCTCTCTTGCATCCCATTTCAGCTATTTCAGACTGTTAATGTTTGGTGGTGCTCCTTCAAACACGCACACGTTGAAGTGAGAGGACTTAATCTGGACTGAATCTTCAACCAGCATGGAAGCCACGTGGTGCAAAGAAAGAGGGGAACAAACGGAACCCAACCCACCCTCCCTCTCTCTCTCTCTCTCTCTCTCTCTCTCTCTCTCTCTCTCTCTCTCTCTCTCTCTCTCTCTCGCTCTCTCTCGCTCTCTCTCGCTCTCTCTCGCTCTCGCAGGCACACAGACACACACACACACACACACACAGTGAGCATAAAAATAACCAGCGTCTTTTTTTAAACTCCAGCCTCCAGATGCTGATGAAGTCATTGGTAATTACCAGGTCTCCCCTCTGCCTGCTCTTGTCTTCCCACCTCCCCACTGCCTACTAACCTCCCCACCTCCTCTCCTCTCCTCTGCCTGCTCAACTCCCCACCTCCTCTCCTCTCCTCTGCCTGCTCAACTCCCCACCTCCTCTCCTCCCATCTGCCTGCTCAACTCCCCACCTCCTCTCCTCCCATCTGCCTGCTCGCCTCTCCTCTGCCTCCTCCCCACCTCCTCTCCTCTCATCTGCCTGCTCACCTCCCCAGCTCCCCTCTGCCTGCTCACCTCCCCACCTCCTCTCCTCCCATCTGCCTGCTCGCCTCTCCTCTGCCTCCTCGCCACCTCCTCTCCTCTCATCTGCCTGCTCACCTCCCCAGCTCCCCACTGCCTACTAACCTCCCCACCTCCTCTCCTCTGCCTGCTCGCCTCCCCACCTCCTCTCTTCCCCACCTCCTCTCCTCTCCTCTGCCTGCTCAACTCCCCACCTCCTCTCCTCTGCCTGCTCGCCTCCCCACCTCCTCTCTTCCCCACCTCCTCTCCTCCCCTCTGCCTGCTAGTTTCCACATCATTCTGCTGGTGCACATCGCTATGCAGGCAGTGCATTGTGTGGAGATTCCCCTGAAAGTGCTTTTTTACACACACTCAGTGTAATGTGCAGAATGCAGGAAGCCCTTAACTGAGTAATGTTAAAAATGTGCTTTGAGACTTAACTGTAACTCGACTCTCCTTGTGAGGGTAAATCACCTTTTAATCTTCTCCATGAAACTGAAGAAAAGGGAGATTCTTTAGCACACTTGACTTCCCACTGAGAACCAAATGCCATGTAATAATTATAATGGAGTCATCAGAAATCTTGAATCTGCCATTGTTGTTGGTTGTTGATGATATCCTTGGGCCTTGTTTCTATGGAGAGGAAATATTATTAGGCTGTTGTTGTTCCTCCTTAGGGAATAAACACACATGTGCTTTTGTAATAGACTACCATGTGCCCTGCGTGTGAGTAGTACTCAGCCTCCCCATTAATGAAGAACATCGTTGTGTGTGTGTGTGTGTGTGTGTGTGTGTGTGTGTGTGTGTGTGTGTGTGTGTGTGTGTGTGTGTGTGTGTGTGTGTGTGTGTGTGTGTGTGTGTGTGTGTGTGTGTGTGTGTGTGTGTGTGAGAGAGAGAGAGAGAGAGAGCAACATAGTGGAGTCAGATGATGATGGCAGACCCTCACGTAGGCTACATCCATCCATCCATCCTGTCCATATCTGGAACTCGGCCAAAACCAAGCCTGTGACTTGTCAGGCCTAGTGGCCTTCTCCCCTCTCTCTCTCCTAATGAACACAATGCACAATTAATGTTGTGGTTTTAATTGAACACTTGAGAGTTGAATGCACTACTCTCGTGGTGCTGCCTAAGGCCACACCAATTTAATTTGTTGGTTCTCGGATTCGCCGCTTGTATTTTGTATCAAAATGAAAAAAAAAAAAAAAAACAGTTTCAATACCCCAAAAAATGAAATCGCTTAAAAAAACCCGAAGACTGCATGTTTTCATGAACGGAGAGGTGTCTCTTTAGTAGTTGGAGTCATGTGACGTAGAGAACCAATAAAATCACTCCTTTCAACATGCCGATTACGACTAGCGAATCAGGAAACGCGTTACATTCAAATGGTTTTACAGACAAACATGCAATGGCAAGTTGAAGCCCCTGTGGGTTAGCAGTAGCAGCGGTGAAACACAGTATGGCTCTTAGTGGAATTAGTGGAGTGGGATAGCAGTTTTAAAAAAGTAATACAACAACTATGGTCGCGCTTGGAGGAAGCAACCCCCCGGGTTACCGGTAGCTTAATTTCTCCCCCTTCCTCGTTCACAGGCAGCCCGACGTTTCAGAATAGAATGTTCGACTTCGCTCAACTATCCGAGTTCACATGTGCCAGCGAGTTCTGTGTTCTCTTCTCAACCAGGCGATTTTTGCAACGGACAAGAGAGTTACAAAACAGCAAAGTGACTTGAGGATATTTTAAACACGATAGAGTCGCAATCAGGGGGAAAACTAAATCGCCACACAAAAACGCATTGCCACACAAAAACGCAGACGCAGCGCACTAGTGCTGTTCGTGTCTGTTCGTAGCGCTTGCTAAGATACCACACTCATTATGCAGAGGGAGAGCGCTCAAAAACGGGCAAATAGACAAAACCCAATTCACCTCAGATTCCACTGTAAACATAGGCTAGGCTATTTGTGCCTAATGATTTTTAAAATTATGACATTTTTTAGCAGGGTTTGTTAAAAAAAAAAATCCATCCATCCATCCATCTATCTTCATATTGGAACTGTACTTGTGCCATGTGCGTAGCCTTATTGCAGAAAAGGCTGGTATGTTGATCTTACTAGTCAAACACATACTGCCTAAAAGGCTACTAATTTGGTCTTTTCTACCAGCCAAACTGCTTGTAGTCAAGATGTGTTAGTTAGGTAGCCTACTGTCATGTCTTTTATAAAGAGCACATTTGGAAGACTAGTCTATAGCACATGAAATGCTCCAGGTCTTTTAAAATATAGCAACAATAATAATATAATAATAATAATAATTATTATTATTATTATTATTGTTGCTATTATTATTGCTATTGTTATTATTTTAATTATTATTTTTTAAAGCTGAGTGCGTGTGTGTATGGGGTGGTGAAAACATTTGGGTGCACATAAATTTTGTGCTGGTGCACCTAAAAAAATGTTTAGGCGCACCAGTGCAACCAACGCAAAAAGTTAGTCTGGAGCCCTGAAGTGCCAAGAAAAAGTCAAGAATCTGAATCAGATTGGACTGTTTGTTTTGTTAAAATTTAATTACTGTAACTTTTTCTGTTACTAGTAGTATTTTGTGCACATTCTGTACTCAAAGAAGAGTGAGATTACATTATTTTTGGTCTTTTATTTTATTGATTTTGGGACTTGTGCTTGTTGGTCACTGTTGTAAGTGGTCTAACATTCTAAAGTTGTACTTTTATAGCTTGTAATTCCATTGATATGGTCACAATGCTGTATTTGCTGTCTTGTTCAATGAAGACTGCGGTTTCAGACTGTTGAATCATCTCAGTTTATTCAAACCAGATTAATATAATAATTGCCCTATGAGCTAATTTTGTGCCTGGTCTATTTGGCTGCCTTAATTCCCTTCTACACTGTCCTTCTCCATGTCCAGGTGTTTGCCTGTCTTGCACCTTCCTTTGGAGGTCCATGTGAGGCTGATATACAGGTGGTATAACATAACAGTCCCCTTATTACATCCGTGGCATTACCACACGACTAATTTTTTTTTTTTTTTTTTTTTCGCCCTCTCGCTTCAACTTTTTCCTGAAAAAATCCGAGAACCAACAAATTAAATTGGTGTGGCCTAAGTGTTGAATTAACACTGTAACTACTGTGTGGTGACTGAGTGGTGCCTGTGGTCCTTCGTGATGACGTGCAGTCCTTGATTATGCCGATGCCCACCCCCATACTAGGGATTAGAGGGGGTCTTGGGAGGCACAGCGCATTACTTTGTTTGCACACAATGTTAAGTCACGGATGCATCAACGGGGCAAAGGTCATGTGATCGGCTGAGGGTGTGTGGTCCAGAACCATCTATAGGAAGAGTTACATTGTTGCCATAGGGTCCCGATGTGAAAAAATGGCGGCGTCATTTGTCCACATATGGTCAAACATAGCCGATCTCGTGGTTTTGCGCAGCCTTCACAAGGTTCTGGACTAGCGGTCGTTTCCATATAGTTTCATTGAGGACTCAGACGAATTAATGAATGTTTTGCTGATTTTTATAGCACACAATTTCAACAGACTTTGTAATTACTAGACCTTAACTCGCAACAGCCAACTTTGCTAACCCAAACGTATGGCAGAGATGGATTTACTCAGAAATTTTGGGAATAGCATAAAACCACGTTGCCAGAGATCTATTCTATCTATGACTCTGGTGTGGTCCTCACTTGTTGCCATATCTTAACATTCACTTTTTTATGTTGTGAAAAGAGGAGGTTGGTGTTATTGCATTAGCATCGGAAGAATTGACCAGAGGGGGAACTGAACTTTCTCTTGATCATACATTGTTGCTATGATGTATCTGCTGCTCAACTGTTGTCAGGAGGAACCGTAAAAACAATACTTGCTTATTTAGTTATCTCTGTCTTTTAAAAGAGGAATAGGGAAATGATAAGCCAATGACCATTTACACAAGATGAACTGAAGCTCAATTTGCTAACTGACTGGATATACACCAAGCCAGATTTGGCATAAGTAATGTGAGACAACATTCACACAAGATGCCAATCACAGCATTTGAATTCATTTGCTCCATAGTGAGTGGGTACATTTTTTAAAACAGCCGTTGCTGTGAGGTTCTGATGTACCTGCTTAACTACAAACGTACTTGGATGTACGTAACTTCCCTGTTCACCGTCTTGCTTGGCTGCACATCCTTATTACCCCAGAAGTCTACATTTTCTACGATACGTGTTGTGACCTAGTAGCTCGAGTGAAATGAAGTTGAGCGACAGCCTGACTGGTTGTATTTTTGGCGTGCTGTCAATGAAAAAGTGATAATGTAAGTTGATATCTTGGGCCCCAACCCCCCATCTTATCCTATCCTCTCTGTGCCACAATAGCACGGTTTCACATGACGTCACAGGGCTACAGGCCTCCTTTCCACATGCGCCTGCCATGCACACAGCCTCGTAAAAGTCCCATCATGCCCCTTTGTCGTCCCTATAGCCAGGGATCAATGACCTCATCACCACCAGCAGCAGCACAACAAGGAAACATCTACAATGCTGGACAATGCAGTGGGAGGATCCTTGCTCCTAGCACACACACACACACACGGGCCAGAGCTACGTATGGGGGGCAAGCAGGGCATTTGCCCCTGGACCCAGGGCCCTCCTGTATTGTTGGTGGGGGCCCATGTGTGACCATGGCAAGTTGCTTGAGGGACCCTATCAGTGTTTTGCCCTGGGGCCCTGTGTGCAATTGTTCTGACACTGACACACACACACGCGCGCGCACGCACGCACACACACACACAAACTCAAATCTCCCTCCCACTCGCCCAAGAGTGTCATGGAAACTAGCCCAATGCTCAGCACTTGCTTTTATACCGTACTGACTGTGAAGACTGCTTATGTATGCCAAGAGTGCCAAGCACTGTGATTTAAGTGCCCCGCGTGAAGTTGCCCTGATTAACCCATCTGAACAGCAAACGATACAAATTGTCAGCATCAGCTTGTGTTGCTGTTTTATGTGCAGATTTTTATGAAGCAGGGAGGATGATACAGGCGCTATGTGTTCCACATGTTGACCTTTTTTCATTAGGCCGATGATTGATTTCCTCTCATGCGTGCGACATAAACTCCAATGACGCCGATGCGTGTGATGAGAGGCCGCGTTTAGGCCTTTGGTGCAAGGTAGTGTATACAACATGTGGATGTGACCTGCTGATAAAGTGTTCAGTGGTATGCTTTCTTTTGATGAGCTCACTGTTTTTCTTTGTCGCCCACTCCCTGTCTTGCTTTCTCCTCTTTCTGTACATCTGTCTCTCATCACTCTATCTGTCTCTCTCTGACGTGCAGGCTCACACGGCCGCTGATAAAATGCAAATGGTGTGTGTGTGTGTTAGTATGTGAGGCTGTCTGACAAAAGGTGCGAGACGCAGGATGAATGGAGTCCCTGTAGCCGAGATTAGCATGAGAAAGCACTGACTCAAGGGCACTCGGGTAGCGCTTCCTTTAACCTTACATTCTGCAAAGTTGTGTCTTCTTTCCTTTAGGACGGGGGGAGAGCCTGGAGAACACTTGTTGTCTCCTCAGAAAGACACCACGAGCATCCATTTTCTCACAGAATTTCATTCACTCTCATAGTTGTTTTTAGCCTTCGGCTCATGGTCTAACTAGCGACAGTCATGTGTCGTCGTGGCATTTCTCATTTTTCACTTCAGCAGCGTCTGCAATTGTGTCGACTTTTTGCACTCTGCAGATCATCACAGCTGTACAGGCCATGGTTACTTAACCTACATGCTTTAGATGGAAAAGGGAATCAGCCTTAGGATGGGGACACTCTCATATGAGGAAGCGTGGAGCATTATTAAAGAAAAACAGGAAGTGAGAAAAAGAATGTAATTCTCATTGGCTGTTGGTGTGTGGCTTGTGTGTGTATGTGCCTGTGTGTGCGTGCGTGTGTGCGTGCATACATGATCTCTGTGTGTAGCCTTTGTGTGTAGTGTATGTTAGTGTGTGTAGTTTCTGTAGTGTATGTGTGTTCCTCCAGTCCTTGATCTCAGGGTTACGATTCTGGAGAAAGCAGCTTGTAGCCCAAACACTGTCATTGTTGGTGGACAATGTCAGCCAGCGCGTAGCCATTATTTATCCATGGAGGTGCCCCGTGCTGGTGGTGCGGTCAGGGTCACCCGGCCCTCACCCATCCTATAATGACACGCCAGCACCAGCTGACGAGAGACTTGGGGGCTCATAGTAGATGCAGGTTCGTGGATATGAGCCATTGATGTTTGGTTGATGTCAAGTGGTGCAACCACAGCTGATGCTTCTCTTGCAGAAATTAAATAAACTAAAGTATAATTTGTAATTAATGTACAGGGAATCAATATGCTTGCAGATAGTCCAATAAAAAAATAAAACAATTATTTCATTCATTCAATAAAGTACAATATCCTATTTTTTCCAAATATAATTAGACCAGTTCTGAACCTCTTCCAGTCGGGAAAATTGCAACAATTGGAAGTGTACATGCGGTGGCAGGCCCAACGATCACTCTCTGAATTCGCAAAGCATGTCATGTCTATGTATGTCACAAAGCATTAGAATCACCCCTAGGAGTCAGCTCTAGAAATGTGGCGCACCATCCGCAAAACCCTCTCGGTGCATGGTGACCAGTTTTTCAGTAATGGCTGGAAAGAAGGAGGAGGAGGAGGAGGATGGTAGGCTGGGGTGGGTGCAGAGGAACTTGCTAAATGTGGCATCCTCTGCCCTGCCAATGCCCGTAGCAGCCTGGGTCACGGCAGGTCCTTGGCACCGTTATCACTATGGCATTTGGATGGTGCGAGGCCACTTCATGTGGCTGTGACTCAGAGATGAGGTTGTACGGGCATAGCAACTGCCCTGGATGTCGCTGCCTGGTCCTTGCCGAAAGGTCTGGTGGTGATGAGCAAGAGCATGTGTTAACCTGAGTCACATTGCATGTCATGTCGTCAACCTCACCGCCATTTTAGAACTTTCTGTCTAATTGAGGTTATGACTGACTGACTGTGCTGTTCAAGAGTAGGTAATTTCTAAATGTGACGGAGAGTGTGTGTGTGTAGATGCTTTTATGTCTATTTTTGTTCATGTTACATTAGGTGGTTGTTAGATAGTAAGTATGTATCTAGTGAGCCCTATCTCACGCCTTTCGTAAAGTCTTCACGAAAAAAATAGATTAATTTTCGTGGTGCATTCACGTTATTGCCCGTTTTTCGTGGTAGGGCAACGAAACGCTGCCTATTCACTTGAATTGCCCCACTGCTGCTATGGTTATCCACGCGTCTGCAGGGGCGGGGAGGGGGTGCTGACAGAACACTGCTGATACACTCGGGACTCACTAATTCGACGCCCTTTCGGTACTTACGCCTTATGTCCCCTAAACCTAAACCTAACCCTAACCCTAACCCTAACCCTACTTAACCCTAACCCTAACCTTAACCCTAACCTTGACCCTAAACCTAACCCTAAATTGCTTGTTTGAAATGTTTGATTACCATGTGACGGTAGGCTACCGAAAGGGCATCAAACTAGTGGGTTGCTAGGCAACAGTCGGGCAATTCAAGTGAATAGGCAGCATTTCGTTGCCCTACCACGAAAAACGGGCAATAACGTGAATGCACCACGAAAATTAATCTATTTTTTTCGTGAATACTTTACGAAATGAGTGAGATACGGTTGATCTAGTAATCTGTGAGCAGTAACTTTATTATCAAGAGTTAAAATCTTTGAATGCGTGTTCCTGTGTTTCTGAACTAAAGACCCCCTATCGTCTGCCTTCCTCCACAGTGGGCAGTTTGCGGTGGTGAGGAAATGCCGCCACAGGAGCACGGGCGCGGAGTACGCCGCCAAGTTCATCAAGAAGCGGCGCAGCAAGTCCAGCCGACGGGGCGTGTCCAAGGAGGACATCGAGCGCGAGGTCAGCATCCTGAAGGAGATCCAGCACGCCAACGTCATCACGCTTCACGACGTCTTCGAGAACAAGAGCGACGTCATCCTCATCCTCGAGCTGTGAGTGTCTGGCGGTCACATTATGTCTGTCTCTGAGTGATTGTCTGTCTGTCTGTCTGTTGGTCAGTAGTTCTGTCTGTTGGCGTGTCTGTCTGTGTGGTTGACGATCTGAGGTAGCCTGGTTCCTACCAGACCTCTGTGTGTGTTGTTCTGGAGCCCCCTGGTGATGCTCCAACACACACGGAGGTCTGGGAGACTGTAGCAGGATTCCATTTCTCCAGTCAAAAAATAATCTGAGCTTTTATCGCTTCAATATCAATGGCAGCTCGTATTGAGGAGTCACAGGACATACTAGACTATATTGATGCTTTAGAGATCACCAGAAAATGTTTTTGAAGGAATTTGTTGATATTGAAGCAATAAATGCTCCGATTATTTTTTGACTGGAGAAATGGAACCCTGCTACAGTCTCCCAGACCTATAGTGGAGCTCACAAAGCTGCGTGGATCTACAGGTCAGGCAAGAGCCAGGCAAAGTCTTAAAGGGGCTTAATACAGTTAATAAACCCCAGCCAACAATTTTAACTGTAATGCTACACGGATCCATTGACTTTCACTAGCTTAGCGACATACTCCCTCTTTTAACTTGTCTTAAAGCAAGACAACGCTTGACATGATAAATAAGACACTTTACCACCTTTATAAACCCCAGCCAACGATTTTAACTGTATTAAGCCACAAAATAGTGGCATACCCCTTTAAGGTCATCTCGAGTGGAACTAAAACTAGTTCCTCCCGGCCTTCCCTGTTGCTTGTGGCCTTGTGACATCATTGATGATCAAAGTTTTATTCAATATCTCACAAAACTACTATTTAAAGGTCATTATCTCATTTGCAATCAGGAAGTTGAATGTTTCTCTGCTTACATTGGCAGCGGGGAAACCTCATTGTTTTCTCTACGGAGACGGGGGGAAGACACCAAGGCAATACGCCACAAGCAACAGGGAAGGAGGGTGCCTATCTGAGCAATGTCTGTCTGTCTGTCTGTCTGTCTGAGCAATGGTGACCAGCATCTGACTGTCTGTCTGTCTGCCTGCTTTGAGGTGCAATATCCTCATGACCTGATGGACTTAGTTGCGGGAAGTGCATGTTTCAGATATAGGAACTGCAGTGCAGAAACAGGGAAACAAATTCTGTTGACATTTAGTGGTTACGACACCCACAGCTATCATGTTGGTGTTGCCGCTTGTGTTGCGTGTGCAGAGGTGTTTTAGCTATTACACGGTTCCCCATGTTTGACAAAGAGATAATTGCTGTGTTGAAGGATCTCCAAAAGTGCGTTAGCTTTTAGCCGTCACTCAGTCTTTATCTGAAGCTGTGGTTTTTCCTTTCTTCTGTCTCCTATCTGACGAAGCTGAGTCATTTGTACAGAAGGCCACCCTATTCGCTCGCACCACCACCATGAAACCATAGACCCAACCTGTCTGGCCAGATTACCTCATGCACTGCGCATTCAGCCCTAGATTTTTATCAAGACATCAACACCGCAGATGCCGTATGCACGCAGCCCTGTGTTGTGAAAAAGAAATCCACGTTCCGCCGACACAATTGAGTGTCGACTCGGCAGTGTTGCAAAAGCCCCTTTCACATGCTAAGTGTGTGCGGAGTTCATGGGAACGTAAGTAAGTGACAGGGTGGGGGAGCAGAAATAAACTGATGCCGCCGACCACACAAACAGCTAATATGGCTCTGAAAGCCTCGCTTGTTTACATAAGTGGCTTTGAGGGGGGAGGAAGGG